>NC_142798.1:2408067-2708067 GCF_049724085.1 Artemia sp. Qi Xiang Cuo | reverse complement strand
CAAGGAGAAATTAATATTAATATAGATAGAGACTAATGATCTCTCCCCTCCCTAAAAATGATCCCCGATATCAACGGATGCTTACTGTATTATAGTTGAGCAGGATACGGTCTCTCATTTTCAGAGTCACATCTGGGACAATTATACTACTCCTTCAGTCTATTTACAAGGTTTTCCGTCCACTTCGGATGCGTTTAAGCTTAAAACACCCAGTTTGACTATAAAATTCTTGTTTTATTCTTATCATCATTAAAACTATTGATACTTTTCTTTCACAAATTTACATTTTTGTTTCATTTCTATTTATTGAAAAATTAAAGCGTAGTAGAAAAATAATATATAACGTCTCAGTATTTAAAGACAGATTTTTTCAATCTTTGTTTGGTATAAATGACATTCAGTTTTCTTTTAAATTTAAAATTAGGTTTTGTCTTTTTTCATTTAATCAAAGGATGCTTTCAGTTGTTTCGTTGTGTGCTCTATCAAAAGTTTTTATTTCGAGTAGGGGCTTAATCTCTTAAGCCCTTACTCTTTTCAATTGTTACAATTTTACACAGACTATTGGGTTATCGCAAAAATACCCTATTTATTTAAAACAAGTAAATAAGGCTAATGCAATCTACAACTGTATGCAAACTACAACTGTAGTTAAAAAAAAGTGGTGTTTGTCCTTTTAAAGTACATTGGTTTTGCTTTTATTGTACGATAATAATTCGGATATTCAGTTTTTCCCATCTAAAGAAAAAGTATCATTATTTCCTTTAGTCACTTAGCAATTTTTTTTTTTTTTGCATTATAAATATGTTGAGGTCAAAGTCATACAGGCTTCTGGCGTAAGAAAATAATCTTTTCTGCTCTTTTCTATTTATGTTTTTAGGTCTTGGCGTATTTTTTTTAAAGAATTTCTAATATTTCTGATATATATATATATATATATATATATATATATATATATATATATATATATATATATATATATATATATATATATATATATTCACTTATTCACATATATATCTTCACTTATTCCTAGCCTTAGTGACTTAGTCTTCTTAACATTTATTTTTAAATCTATTCTAACGCCCTGAACTTGCAAAACCTCTAAAAATTCATTCATTTTGCTCACACTTTCTTCTATGATGCTTAAATCATCAACATAATCTAAGTCCTGGAGATCTTTTCCTCCCCGTTTGATTCCATGGTCTCCCATTGCCTTTCCTGGGCTTCTTAAGACAAAATCCATCAAAATGTTCCATATAAAGGGGAATAGAACACAACCCTGCTTAACTCCTGATTTAATACGAAACCAGTTGCTAACTTCATTTCCTACCTTAACCGCAGCAGTGTCATTCTCGTACATAGCATTAATCACTTTTATGTATTTTTCTAGAATACCATACAAGTATAAGACCTTTGCTAAATCTCTTCTATTAACAGAATCGAAAGCTTGCTCAAAATATATTAAATTGATGACCAAAGGTGTTTGGTAACTCATGAACTTATGAATTATTAATCTAAGAGGGAAAATTTGGTCAACACATCCTCTACGTTTTCTAAAACTGCACTGTTCTTCTCTTAAAACTTTGTCTAAAGCATCTCTCAATCTAAAAAGTATCATATTACTGAGTATTTCCTACAATATATTTCAAAATTTTAGTACTTTAGTAAAAGAAATTTTTTTTTTATCCTTTTAGTACTGTCGCTAATTCTTCCTCACAAAACAAATCTTCCTTCCCATCCAAGGTATCACAAAATTTTTCATTTTCCTCTATATCTCTTCCTGCAACTCTATCTTGGTTTAGCATATTCTAAAAATGTTCTGCCCACCTCTCTTTAACTCTTTCTTTATCACTAATTGTGGCTTCATTCCTATATTTAACTGGGACAGGTCCAGATTGACTACTCCCTCTCAAGCTATTAACATACCAGTACAATATTTTACTTTTATGCTGTCTAGCTGCATCTTCCAAATCCTCGGCAATTTTATCCATGACCTCTTCTTCACGCCTCCTTAGTTCATATTTTAATGCTTTCTCCACTTTCTTTACATTCCTTTTGTTTTCATATGATCTACCACTCAGATAATTCTTGTTCAAGTCCCTTCTCCTCTCTATTAAACATAAAGCTTTTAGCAACTTCAAAAATTGTTTTTCTTAAATTATTCCATCCATCTTCCATATTGTCAAATTATAAACTCTGCAGTTTAGTATTCAACTGTTCCTGGAAAATTTCTCTCAAATTCTCATCCTGAGTCTACCAACATCATAACATCCCGGGAGGTAGCTACAATTCCGAAATTTCAGCTTTAAATTAACCCTAGACACTACCAGATGGTTATCTTTACTTTTAGTATCAAAAACAGCACTCCTATATACCCTAGTATCTTCTATTGATCCTGTTAGTCTTCGGTTTACAATAACATAATCAATAAGGCTTGCTGTCTTACCATCACGTGAATGCCATGTTAACTTATGGGCCAAATTATGACCAAACAGCGTATTGGTTATAACTAGATTATTATACCTACAAAATTGCAACAGTCTGTATCCATTATTGTTTTCTTTTTCTAAACCAAATTTACCTAGGGTAGTGTACCATTTATCCCTATTTCTACCGACCTGTGCGTTAAAATCTCCTAGTGAAAACACCATATTTCTACCTGAACCCTGTCGATTTGCTCCTGTAACTGTAAGTAAGATTCCTCTGAGTCACTAGTATCTCCATCAGTCGGTTCTACAAACCGGCTGTCCTCTGACAAAACCTATTATCCACAAAAATTCAAAGTTTAGTTAAGAGTGGATCCCGCCTAGTCAGACCACGAGGAGTCAGATATCACGCCTAGTCAGATATATATATATATATATATATATATATATATATATATATATATATATATATATATATATATATATGTTTTATTTAGTACGCCAGAAACTATTTCCAATCGTGATAGATGTCGCGTGGGCCAAATATATATAAATATATATATATATATATATATATATATATATATATATATATATATATATATATATATATATATATATATATATATATATATATATATATATATATATATATATATATATATATATATATATATATATATATATATATATATATATATATATATATATATATATGTTTTATTTAGTACGCCAGAAACTATTTCCAATCGTGATAGATGTCGCGTGGGCCAAATATCCCTGTACGATGGCCCTTTGGCTCAATATGGTGAAGGTGGAAAATATGGAGATCTTTTCGTTGCAGCCTTAAGACACTATGGAATGCTGTGTATCGGTTTATACAGGTAAGTATCTTGTTCGTTATCAATATGGCTTGTATAAATGGATGAACGATTTCATTTAGTTACTAAACTGGCACAGTGTTTCCCCATCTAATTTTCAAATAGAGAAAAAATATCAGAAATCTGAATAATAAACCAAATAACGCAATGAAATAGGATAAAAAACAACAGGCAAAATCCCATTAAAAGGATTAGATAACGGAGAAAAAAAAAATTTATTATAAATAATTTATAAACTAAAAATAATTTATACAATATAGCCTTTTTGTTTATTCAATTATGCTAGAACTCTGTGCCAAATCTCTTTAATATATAAAATAACCTTATCATTAAACATATGAGAATCAGATAACTCTTGTGATTTAACTTGCATTTGAATTCTTTTAGTTTGAAAATTTTTTAATCTATAATTTATTATTATTCATCTTAAGTTGAACGATTGCTTTTATTAATCAAACAGTTCGTGGTAACAAACTGTAAATAAGGAGTGACCTGGCTCAGTAGTGACCGAAACTCTAAAAAACAGAATTTTGATACCAATAGATATATCAAAAGAATTGGCTTATTATGCTGATTTTAAATATATAAGTTTTATTAAGTTTAGTCTTACCAATTAAAGGCTACAAGCCTGAGAAAATTTGTATTATTTTCAAAAAATGGGGAAAACCCCCCTAAAAAGCCATAGAATCTTAATGAAAATTATACCATCAGATTCAGCGTATCAGTAAACCTACTGTAAAGGTTTCAAACTTCTATCTTCAAGAATGTGAATAACTATTTCTTTGAATATAACATGCACCCCCCCCCCCCTACAATCCCCGGGGAAAGGTCTTTAAGTCATAAAATTTGCCGATTATTTGCGCATAGTATTTGTTATTGGGCAGTATGTATACATTGTCGGTTGGGGGGAATTTTCTGCTGGGGGTTTTTCCACGGGGGAATTTTCCATGGGGAGGGAAGTTTCCGGGGGGTTAACTTGTCAGGAGAAATTATACAATGGGGAAATTTGCCAGAATTCCTATAAAAATAAATTTGTATATGTCTTGCTTTATCTTTTCCGTTTTAATTTTAGCTGTGGAGGGAGTTGTTAAGGGTAATTGTTTGGCATAAATTTTCACTGAGATTGAATTTTCTAGAGGATATATACTTGGGGAGGGGGATTTCTCCTTGGAGGGGGGACCAAATTTCCTGGCATTATTTGAAAAAAAATTTACAGCGTTAAAACTTAAAACGAACGGAAATAATTGCGTATATGAGGGGGGTTTGCCCCTCCTCAACACCTTGCTCTTTACGCTAAAGTTTGAATTTTGTCCCAATTCTTTAAGAACGAATTCTGAAACACAAGAATTTAGTCTGAACAATAAAAAGCTTTTTAAAAGTCCTAAGAAACTTTAGCGTAAGGAACGAGGTGTTGAGGAGGGAGTAATCCCCTTCATATACGTAATAATTTATGTTTGTTTTAAGTTTTATGTGTTGCTCCTTACTTTCAGTTGAAAAAACTTGATTTTTTCTTATTTAACTATAAATAAAGATGAAGTCAATTTAAATTACCAGTTTGTGTTAGTTTTTCATTAGAAGTTTTTACAGTATTGAGAAGATCAGCATAATCACTAAAGATATTGAATTGATCAGGGCTTGACAATTTAGAGAATAGCTCATATATCTTTATATATATGTATATAGGTTTCTGCGAAAATTTTTCAAATTCTATTCACATTATTGAGAGTAGAAATGAATTACTGAATATTATATTTTGCTTAGGATAATTTAGAGCGGAGACGAAGGTGACGTTTATTTGTGCTTTAAACAGAGTTTTGAGTGATTAATAATGTATCATAGGTAAATTAAATACAAAATAATGAAAATGTTTCAGGAAAATTATAAAGTAGAATGAATAGTTTACAGAAATATCCTTATGTCAATAAATGCTATAGCGCCAGATTCTTCTCATTTGAAGGTTACGCGTATGCATCTTTTCTGACAATTTATTTTCCTAAAATCAAATTTTAAATAGAATTATCAGCTTACTACAGTTTCCTATATTTCAGCTTTAACAAATATAAAATTGATATTTTCACCGAGAAGTTTCTTTTTAATTGAGAAGTAGTTTTGTTCATGTTTTGACATAAAAAAGTCAAACTTGCATTTTTTAAATAGATGTTTTTCAGCTCGCTGCATCTCTACAAAACTCTTTTTAAGTGTTTATCCAAGTCTTTTTTTTTATTCTTAAATTTTTTGACAGAAAATATAACTTTTCTTTTTCTATTCAAGGATATTGAAAGTTTTCATAGGGGTTTCCAGATTCTTACAAAAATTATTCTGTCTGTTCACCTTCCTTCTGCCATATATAGCAAAAGGCAATGTTAATGTAACCAACAGAAATGACAGGAAAAGCTTGGAAGAGTAGTTTTATAAAGTTGAAGTGACTGTTTTAATTTTTTTGATATTCTGAAAAATATTTTATTAAAAGTAGTAATTCGGTAAAAAAGACGGCTTTTCTACGTCTGTAATTTGGCTAGATACGCAGTTAAACAAGATTTTGATTTGTAGGACAAACATTACACCCAAACACATTAAATCAAACAGAAAGATACATGAAGATGCAAGAAGGTGCAAAGATGCAAGTTAAGAAATCTAAGGCTTTATAAACCCAAAAGCATATAGCACCTCAATTCGAACGAGGTAATTCAAAGTGCTCACCATCACATAGGGTTCATCAGAGAAATACCACTAGACTTTATGGGTTTAGGTGCTTTTAATTCTTAATCCGGGCATAGTAGCATGTCTACCATATGATGGTAAATATGGAGTCCCTGTAGTTTTTTTTCTTTGGTACACCAAATTTTTTACCTATTAGTGGACAGCCCATCTTTCTTAGACTGCTCTTTTCATATATAAAACGAGCCTACTATTTAGGCTGAATTGTAACTAGACGGTTAATTATTAATGCAGGCCATGCCTGTTTCCGATAGTTTTGAAGTATTGATTCATTATAGTATAGTTGAAATTCAATTTGTTTGGATTCATTCGTGAACTAATTGCTAATTCGTGAAATAGAATAGACTTTTCAGCCTCTACCCATTGTCTCTGCTTGGTTTTATTCTGTTTTTTTTTTTTTTTTTTCAGCTTTTACTAGAGGGTTACCATATTCTCTAAGGCTATAAAGGTTATAAATCAAATAAGACTATAAAGCTCTAGTGCTATATTGAGAGAAAGGTTAAAATGGCTAGGGTATGTTCTGCGGATGATGGATGACAGATTGTCAATTTTTGGCCAACTGTCAAGGGCTAAACGGAAAGATTTAAGGGAAGGGGGAACTTCCTGTGAGGGTGTAAAGAGAGAAGACTTTACTGATTTGTTCAATACCTAGAAAAAGAATGCGTAGCTGTGTTGGCCTCAGGCGGCGTAGTGCTGCGGTGAGTTGCTAGTAGTAGTAGTAGTAGTAGTAGTTACCATATTTACTGTTGCAAACTGAACTTACAACTGACAACTGATGTTGCAAAATCATGACCGAAGTTTGGAATTCAGTTTTAGTCTTTTAGCTTATTTAGCCCATGCTGGTAAAATTGCCTTTTCAGGACTAGTTCATTTTTAATGCTTAAACTGCTATTTATAGTTGCCTTCATGATACTATGTGTTTATATTTCAGGTTTAGAGATACAAGTTCCTCAGTAGAAGCTTCATCAAAACGGTATGTTGTCACTAATCCTCCCGACGATTTCACACTACTGCCTACTGATCAAGTAAGCTATTTGTATTATTTTGGCTTAAGAGGCGTCAATTCAATTTCAATTTCAATTTATAACTGGGATTTATTTTACTATATACATAAAAAACAAACAAACAAAATACCCCCAGAAGCAAGCTTGTGCGGGGGTAATCCCTTCTAGACACATAAAAAATCATAATAACAAAATAAGATCCAAAATAATAACTCTTTTCAGTTAATATAAATACAAATACAAGTTCTGCCCCCCAACTCAAAAACTAGTACTAACATACTCTACGTAGCCACCTGACAATCATCCCGTAGCCCCCCCCCTTTGTAGCCAATTCATTAAAAATAATAAATTACTAAACAATACGATCTCAATAAACTACGGAACAGCAGCAGGTCATCCACACATTTAAGTTCCACTGGTAAACTATTCCAAGCACTCGGACCGGCATGACGGATAGAAAAAAATGATCTTGTCGCTTGCGGAATCGGTCTTCGAAATTCTTCCAAATTTCTAGTTCCATGCTCATGAACATCACCCCCACTCACAAACATTCCCTTAAAACAAACAGGAACACTACCATAAAGATACTTAAACATGAACTGTGTTTTATAAAATTTAAAAAGACCCGATACCGGTAGAATCTTCAGCGTCATAAACTCATTACGAACAGATGATCCTCTATTATCCTTACCAATCAAAAGCCTTATTGCCGAATTTTGTAGTACACACAGGGGCAGAAGATGCGTTCCGAAAGTAGACGACCATACTGAAGAACAATATAATAGATATGGATGTACAATTGAAAAATACAATAATCTTAATATACTAGTTGGGAGAAAATTTTTCAATTTACGCATAATTCCAACATTACGTGCAAGTTTCATAGACACACACTCAATATGATCTACAAAACTTAAAGTTTCATCAATAATAATCACCAAATATCTAACACTCCTCTTTCGTGGAATCATTGATGTACCATTACTTAAATTATTCACCCATGGGTAATAACTTGGAGATCTGCTATATATCAATAAACTAGACTTATTACAATTAAGTTTTAACCTATTACTTCTCATCCACCTTTCTATATTCTTAAAACCTTCTCGTAATTGCGACATCAATTCATTCTCAGTCCTACCACATACGGTTAATTTCGTGTCGTCAGCAAACATAACTAGGGCTTTACTAGGTTTAAGTGCCTCTAGAGGAGGTTTAATAATAGTATACAACCCATCAACTGCACTTGACAAATCATTTATATAAATAGAAAACAAAAGTGGGCCTAGGGGTGATCCCTGGGGAACTCCACAATTTATAAATCTACTGTCAGAACGTGCATCATTAACCTCCACAAACATTGACCTTGAATTTAAGAATGAATCTAACAACTTCAAAGCATTTCCCCTAATACCACAATTTTCTAACTTCATTAACAAAATATCATAAGATACAGTGTCGAACGCTTTCGCAATATCCAGAAAAATTGATGCAACTTTAAGGTTATTGTCTAGTGCATCATTAACATATGTAGTCAAAAACAACATTGCATGCTCACTAGAATAACCTTTTCTGAAACCAAATTGATTTTGATAAAAAAAACAAATTCTTTTCAAGATACTTTTCTAGCCTTATATATACTAGCTTCTCGAAAATTCTAGCAATAACTGGTAGCAGCGAAATGGGACGGTAATTACTTATATCATTTTTATCACCCCCTTAAATATTGGAACAATCTTCGCTCGTTTCAAACACTTTGGAAACACACCACTTTTAAAACAACCATTTATTAGTGAAACCAGTTGTTTAATAACACATTGTAGAACAAACTTTAGCACTCTTATAGATATTAGATCAACACCTGAAGCTTTATTTTTCATAGCCATTATTACATCTGTTATTTCACTTTCCGTTACCTTAGTCATTAAAATAGAAGTATCACAACTGGGAGGAAGATATTGATCAAAAGTACCATCACTCCTATCACAATAAATAGATCCGGCAACATTATTACCTACACTAGAAAAATAATCACACATCTGATTGGAAAGTTGAACTGGAGTTTGATCTGACTGAAGATTTGGCAACGTAACTCTTCTCTTGCCAATAAGAGGCCTGAGGAGACTCCACGTCTTTGCCGGGTTACCCTCACTCTTTTTAAATTCTTTAGCTAAATACTCAATTCTAGCCTTCCTCAATAATTTATTTAAAGCAACATTATACTTACAATAAATTTGCTGGTTTAGTACGCTTGCCTCAATTATACTCTTTTTATATAATTCATGGCGCCTTTTCATAGATCTAAGAAGACTACTGGTAATCCACGGTTTTCTTGCAGAATCATATTTACTCTTGTTTTTTTTTTACGCATCCGGCAATTTTCTCTTAGACTACTACACAATTGATCATACCACTTACAAAATTTAAGATCCGGATCACTTATTGCATTCAAAAACTCCCAATCCATACACTCTAATTCATTCTTAAATCGTACAAGAGAATCCGCGTCCACAGTCGGTACAATTGGGCTACAAAAACTCCCAGCTGTATAATTATGGTCCACTTCAGCAGAAAGAAACACTCCACAGTGGTCTGAAACATCATTTACCAGCACTCCTGGTTTCCAAAAATTCACGTTCGTGAATTAAAGAAACATATAAAGAAACATATTAAAGAATTAAAGAAACATATAATAATAATAATAATAATAATTATAGTATAATTAAACCCTATATACGTATAAAATGTAACAAGAGGAATGAAGAAGATAAAGAACGAAACAAAATAAAAGAAATAAAGATGAAACTTCTTACCGGGGACACCCACACGTGTCAGCACAGATAAACAAACATAATAATTACAAAATCAAAATGACTCACATCAATAAAATGGATTTAAGGGGAAAATCGACTATTGATTCACATCTAACTCTGAATTTAGCTACTAGTTTATCCATTTTCTCGCAAATTTCGAGGACTCCTTAACGTCTTGTTATGTACCTGTTACGGGTCCAAATCGGAATACGAAGAAGATATTTACAAAATCTGAAAAATAGCTAATGTATTTGTTTCCATTCAGAAGCGGTGACAAGCTTCCAAATAGGGACTAAAAAGGAAACACGAGGAGAAAAAACCCTTTATAAAGACAATCGAGTGTTTTCTTATTGAATTGACCCTTGACCGTGGAGAGACGTCCATATGAATTTCTCAGATTCTCCTTCAATGCTTTAATAATGAGTGATCGTGTTGCTCGAATTGATTTTCCGTATGAAATCCCAAGATCTTTGAGAGACGCGGAAGCAAAAATAGTAGAAGGGCCATCCTGGATCTTGGAGTCAGGAGGCTGGCGACAGGCAAAAACAAGAAATTCGGTTTTTGGGGAAGCAACTGATAATCCAATATCAAGAAGACCGTCATAAAGGTTATCCACAGCAGTCTGTATCGACTGCGCATCTTCTGGCAGAAGGATAATATCATCCGTGTATGCAAGATGATTTGCATCTATTGACGGCTCAATGAGAAAAGGTGGTATTCTACGTGTGGTAAAACAGATTGCATTGTTGAAGATTACGGGACTTAAGACCGAGCCCTGTTTAACTCCACGACGTACAGGAATCCAACCACTATGAAGATTTTCCCCTCGTACGCGAATAGACGTCCTCTGATACCACTGCCATATAGGGGCGTAGATGAATCTATTTTCTCCTGATTTTAGGAGAGCCAATATAGCTTGTGATTGAAGGACCGAGTCAAAAGCCTGAGATGTATCAATGGCACAAACATATAGGGGTTTCTTTAGTTTCTCATGCTTTTCGAGAATAGGCACGAAGACGGCGTGAGCGTTTTGGACGCCAAGGCCCCCACGAAAACCAAACTGATAATTACCATGGTCACAACATAGAAGGATCTTTTCAAAGAGTTTCGCGATGACTGGGCAAACTGTGATCGGACGCTGAGAATCACATAACTGAGAATCCTTATTCTTTTTGGGAATGCAAGTCACGATACCCTCAAAATAAAGCAGTGGGTATGTATTGCTGCGAAATACAAGCCTGGAAGACAAGTGCTATATGTTCAACTAGCTTTTTGATACCATACATCAGATGTTCAGGTTGAAGCCCGTCTGAAGCAGGAGCTTTACCTTTCTTAAGTAGACGAATCTGAGTAAGAACAGACGACAGCGTTATAGGAATGAGATTCCGGCTATGGTCTAGTTGAGAAAAATGTAGAAGGAGGGTCTGGCGGAATGGTGTATCCAAAGGTGGAGGTCTATCAGAAAATATAGAGAAGAAGTGTCTTTCCCATGAAGTTATGTCTATTGGATTAGAATTCGAAGAAGAAGAAGTAAATTTTGATACTTGCTTCCAAAGCTGCTGTGGGTTATTTCTGACATCGCGTGACACGTTAGATACCTGCCGTCTCTTCCAAAAGAGTACCGTTTTCCGGTAATCTCTCTTTGTAGATTTGACAATTCCAAAAACGAGACCAGATCTAGGACGGCCACGATCAACCTGCATCTCAAATCATAGTTTATGACGGTGCTTCGCGAAATTCAGTTTAGGATCCTCCTTCCATCCCCTTTTCTGTGCACCAACACGAATATTCTCTGATAGAACTGCCGTTGAGGCGGTGATTTTCAGCCAATGAGTGATTTCGGCAAGATCAAACATTTCGTGGTAACGAACTGTAAGTAAGGAGCGACCCGGCTCAATGGTAACCGAAACTGTAGAAAACGGAATTTTGATACCAATAGATACATCAAAAGAATCAGATTTTATTGCTGATTTCAAATATATAAGTTTCATCAACTTTAGTCTTACTTATCAAAAGTTACACGCCTGAGAAAATTTGGCTGATTTTCGAAAAAAGGGGGAAAGACCCCCTAAAAATTATAGAACCTCAATGAAAATTACACCACCATATTCAGCGTATCAGAAAACCCTACTGTAGAGGTTTCAAGCTCCTATCTACAAAAATGTGGAATTTTGCATTTTTTGCCAGAAGAAAGATCACGGATGCGTGTTTATTTGTTTGTTTTTTTTTTGTTTTTTTTCCCCAGGGGTGATCGCATCGACCCAGTGGTCCTAGAATATCGTGGGAGGGCTCATTCGAACGGAAATTAAAAGTTCTAGTGCCCTTTTTAAGTGAAAAAAAAAATGGAGGGCTACTAGGCCCCCTCCCACGCTAATTTTATCCCCAAAGTCACCCGATCAAAATTTTGAGATAACCATTTTGTTCAGCATGGTCGAAAATATGATAACAATGTCTTTTAGGATGATTTAATCTCCCGAAGTCCCTGGGGGGAGGGCTGAAAGTTATGAACTTTACTCAGTGTTAACATATAGTATTGGTTATTGGGAAGTATACAAACGTTTTCAGGGGGGATTTTTTCTGGTAGCGGGTGTGGGGGAGGGGTGGGTCCGGGGTTATGTGAGAGGATCTTTCCACGAAGGAAGTTTTCAAGGGGGAAGGGATATTGCTATGAAGGAGGCGCCGGATTTCTCCGCGTTATTTAAAAAAAGATCAGAAATTATATAAAAAAAACAAATTTTTCAACTGAAAGTAAGGAGCAACATCAAAACTTAAAACGACAGAAAAAATTGCGTGTATGATTGGGTTCCCCCCCTAGTCAATACCTCGCTCTTTAAGCCAAAGATTATTTAGTACTTTCATAAGAGCTATTTATTCTAATTAACGGCATTTTTGATTAAGGGGGTCATTTTTACAGAATTGGAACAAAATTCGAACTTTAGCTGAAAGAGCAAGGTATTTACTAGGGGGCGAACCCTCTAATATACGTATTAAAAACACATGAATATAGAAGTTAGTTACGTAAGTTAATTAGTAAGTTAATTATATTTATTACTAATAAAAACGTTCGTAAATAAAATTAAACAAGTTTTGAGAGAGACATTTAACCAAATAATAGTAAAATCAATGTTCAGATTTCGTTTTAATCATTCATGTACGGTGTGCCAAAATCAAAACCAGCTTTAATTCAAAAACGTTCAAAAATTAAATTAAAAAAAAAAATTTTTTTTAACTTACAGTAAGGAACGACGTTAAAACTTAAAACGAACAGAAATTATTCCGTATATAAAAGGTGCTGTCCCCTCCTCAACGCCTCGCTCTTTACGCTAAAGTTTGACTTTCTCACAACTCTATTGTTTTTTAAACAATGAAAAACTTTAGCGTAAAGAGCGAAGCGTTAAGGAGAGGACAGCCCCTTTCATATACGGAATAATTTCTGTTTGTTTTAAGTTTTAACGTCGTTCCTTACTTTCAGTTAAAAAAAAACTTGTTTTTTTTTATTTATTAGCAATCCAGATCGAGGCAATCACCTTTCAGCGTTATAGAGAGCAGGTGGAAAGGGATTTTGATTCTGAAAAGCATTGAATCCAGCACCCTTTGATAGGGTGGCAGGTCCATACTATCCCAAAACACCTTCCGAAACCAATTGAACTTTTTATGCATTTGCGGAAGAGACAGATTCAAATGGAACTGCAAATGCAGATGGTCGCTAATTAACATATCGCAGCTACATCAATCATGACATCCTGGAGCTCAGGGACATTAGAAAGGATAAAATCAAGATCAGAAGTAGAACCTGAGTGATGCACAAATGAAAACTGCTTAGATTCTGGAAGCACAAACAAGTCATCAGGTAGTGACAGAAGTATCTGTGTGAGGGGTGCGGCATCATCTTTAAGGTCTGTGTTAAAATCCCCGCATACTATGAGTGACTTTTTGGACGAGTTAAATTTATGGAGAGACTTAGACAGGGATGCGCAAGCTGATGCAAATTTACGGCTTGAAACTGCATTTTGGTAATTAGTAGGCATATAAACACGAAAAATCACAAAACTACCGAGATCAACAGCGATAAATAGATCATTTGGCACTACACAACTTCAAATAAACTTTTATTTATCTAGGAGAGGGAATATTATTGTTATTATTAGCATCAAGTAAATAAAAATATAGGAGAGGGTGGACTAATCTTCTTAAATTTAGTTTTTAATGAGGAACCAAAAAAGGGTGTTTTTCCAAATATTTTGTGCATAAAGATCTGCCATGGGTTTAATTGATTATACACAGTACAAAGGCAAATAAAGATTCGTTTGGCAGGTAATAGCTTCGGACTTGGACCCGAACCCTTCGAACCCTGACCAAATGGGTCCAGATCCATTTTTAAACATTGATTTGCAGAAGAAAGCTTATCGAATGTTGCGGTCAATATGCAATTGCCGTTGTCAGCAAAACAGAAGAAAAAAAAATTCATACTTATGATAATAACGAGAAGATTAAAGGTGGAACGTTAAACAAATATTTGCTTAGTCTTGCAACTTGGTGAACTTTAACATTAAATTTCTGTATTTTTTAAAAAGACGTTATTATCATTAGCCCAAAATAGCTCAAAATTGGATAATGTCACTTCTTACTGATAGTCCGTTTTCCGAAAAAGATTAAACAGTCCTGGGATGCATTGAAAGCCATAAGGTGTGTTGCCTGCATGGGGAAAATTTTTCACTGCTTTGACCCAGGTAAAGATGCAGGTCGGGACATAGTGGTTTACACCATGTTTTGAAAATTAATTATCACCTTAATTGTTTCGTTTATTTTACTCTTAGAATACACAACAAATGGAATTTTTGGTAAAACTGAATTTTTCATTTTGTACATTAAAAATCATTCATAAAAACCAGCAACGGCGTTAACGTCTTGTTTTTATCTTCTTTTTTATATCTTTTTTTTTACATTAATCTGTGTCCAATTTGCACACATTCGAGCGTCTTGATCCTTTTTTGACCAAGGGTAATCTGAAAATGGGAGTTTTACTGTAACTAATGGCATATTTACCCACGATTCTCACTGTAAAGGCAAAGGATTCCCACTGTGTTGACATCTTTTAAAAGCAAACAAAATAAACACAACTTAGATGTTATGTGATCCAAAAAATGACTTTATACTCCACATAATGACCTGCAAAGGCCTGGTGCTCCTTTTGTTGAAAACAATGTCTTTTTGGGAGCCAAAATATTATTGAACCAGAAAGTTGTCCGTTTTTATCGTGAAAACTAATATAGGAAATACAAATTCGACTTCTCCTCAACTTTACTCAAGTTTTATTCTGCAATTCAAGAGAGTTTGTTTCACCAATTATAAAGCTATATAAACTTATAATGCATGTCTTGCCTGACACAATAATTTAAATGTGTCTTTCATCTCAGTATAGTTAGGATATACTTTAGAAGCCGACTAATTGGATATTCCGCTCAAAAATCTTTCCACCCTATCTTATCTGCCTACCCATTTTTGTAATTATCTCACCTACCCTCATGAAGTATTCAAATACTCAAAGACAATAAAATCCTCAAAATTATTTTTTCTTTTTAGGTTTTTGTGCTAATTCAGTTTGATCCTGGGCTGGAGTACTTGCCAAATAGAGGAGAATCCATGGTGCGAGAGGAGCCACCCTGAGTTAAAAATATGTTTTACCATGAGAATAGACGTAAATGCGGTGCTACCCACCTTCAGTGCAGTTTTATTTGGCTATTAAATGGGTTGTTATTACTGCTGCAATGTACATAGAGACATCTTCAAATTCACTGTTATTGCGTTGGTGCGATATTCATTATTGTTGACATTTTTTCGTACCAGAGTGCTTAATTTTACTTACTTTAAGCCTTATGTAATTTGTGCTATTCCTTGATTTATGCATGGTGAGACACAAATAAATATTTAATAATTTTGTCTGCTAAATATAAAAAGTTATTATTTATAAGGCTACGTTTAGACTAATTTACTGTCGATGGCTATCATTTCTAGAGACAGGGGTAACCAATTATGACGTGCAAAGCGGCTCAATTCTTTTTTTACTTATTTTTATTTATTTTTTTCATAATTCCTCTAATTCTATTCAATATTTTTGTTTTTAATACTACTAACGGTTACTGCTAACGGTCACTACTAACGGCTGCCCTTTTCGCTCTATTTGAAATTACGTGTTGAAGCCAGTTACTCAAAACAGAAATAAGTTTTAAGTTTTCCCCGTTTTATAACTCGTTCATAGATTCGGTCGAATCCAAAGTTATAAAAATTGGACGAATTTTGCTATACGAACAAAACTAATAATTGAAGGGTGACCAACTACTAACTTGAGTAGATCATATTCTAATTTAGCGCTACCAATGGCCTTAATTTCTCTTCGTCCGTTCTTCATCACTCAGCATCACTCGTCATTTTTAATTCCGACGAGCTTAATAAATACAAGTTTCTTCATTTTCCTTTTCTTGTGTTTTGACTTGCAAGAGAATAGGGTAGCTTCTTTTTTACATGAACGTGGATTCAATTTCAGTTTAGAGAAAGGTGACCACTGAAATTGGGTTTCTATCGACTAACGATTCTTTTAAGTTTTGCATATTTTTCGGGTCTATAAAAATGTTAAAATAGACAATGGATATTAATTGATTTAATTTGTTTTACTCTATTTGCTATTTCACAAATTTGAAAGGAAAAATAAATTAAATTCTGTTTAATATCTGGAAATTTTAGTTCATTTTTTTTTTATTTCTGAGTATGATGGCCTCCCCCAGGCCATTCAGCGTCAAGTAAACGGCACAGCATTCCCACGGGATTCTGACCAATGGACAATTCTTCTGGGTTTGGTATGTTTTGACGGGCGTCTTCCTAGCTAATTTATCTATTATGGGTTGCCTGCCTTTAGTAGCATAATATTTGTAGGCATGAATGTATAATGAGTCGAAGGTAATAGGCTTGAGATTGTCTGGGCAGGATTTCGACTCTTTCTGATAGAAGAGCATCGCCAAGTGCTGAAAACCACGTTGCGACCAAGATGGGCCCAGGATTGCACAAAGCCTCCATTCATGGAGGTCCCAGGGACTTCTTTCTGTCCATTTCTAAGCCAGCTTAAGCACTTCTGTATAGACTTGAGAAGATATGTGATCCCCGTCCTGAACTGGTATCCGGGATCATCGCTTTTCCTGAGGTGAAAATAATTTCAATGATTTAAAGAACATGAAAATTGGAACTTGGAATGTTACGATGTTAAAAGATAACTACCGTATCGACATTTTGACTGACGAATTCAAACGCTTCGAAATGGACTTATTAGGAGTTTCAGAAACTCATATCCCAGGGGTAGGAAGCATGAAATTAGGTGATATAGAATCTGGTTACTCAGGCAGGAAGAATGGGGTACATAGACAGGGAGTAGGGCTCATGATGAATAAGGAAGCTGCTAAGTGTTGTTTAGGCCGGGAAGGTAATAATAATAATATACTAATTGCTCATTTTATGACTAAAAAGACCATGGTATCAGTTATAGTGGTATACGCCCCTGTAGAACTGACTGACGGAGATACCAGTGACTCAAATGAATTTTACTTAAAGCTACAGGAGCAACACAGACAGGGTCTCAGGTAGAAATATAATCTTTCTATTGGGAGATTTTAACGCCCAAGTTGGTAGAAATAGGAATAGATGGTATCCTAGCCAAGGTAAATTTTGTGTAGGAAAAGAAAACAGTAATGGATACAGACTTTTGTAATTTTGTAGGTATAACAGTCTTGTTATAATCAATACAGTGTTTGGTCGTAAAATGGCTCATAAATTAACATGGTATTCACGTGATGGCAAGACAGCAAACCTTATTGATTAAATTACTATAATCCAAAGACTGGCAAGATCAATACAACACACTCGGGTATATAGGACTGCCGTCATTGATGTTAAAAGTAAAGATTACCATCTAGTAGTGTCAAGGTTAATTTAAAGCTGAAATATCGGAAGGGTAACTACCTCCCGGGAATTTATGATGTTGATAGACTCCAGGATGAGAATTTGAGAGAAATTTTCCAGGAACAGTTGAAAACTAAACTTCAGAGTTTAAAAATTGATAATGAGGAAGATGGTTGAAATAATTTTAGAAAAATAATTTGTGAAGTTGCTGAAGGTGTCCTAGGGAAGAAATCTAGAACTGCAGCAGTATAGTCCTTCTTTTGAATTTGCTTGCGCCCCCGTACCAAACAGGTTTTTCTGGTGGGTAAACAGGTCATTACACCTTTGCCGATAGGCACGAGGAGAACTTGATTGATGAGTAGAATTTGAAGAAAAGTACTATTTTTAGTAACAAATGATACTAGTAAGAGACGTGAATTCAAAGAGAATAGTTTTTATTTGCAAGGATATTAGTGGAGAAAAAAAAATGAGTGGTGCATTTACACTATTGGAGATTAATGATGGAACCAACAGCAGCAGCAGCAACGATATACGAGTACCTAATGTAGCTGTGGAAATAGCGGCTTGTTGTAGACTATGTCTTGAATGGGACAATATGTATACTAGATACGTGATATCATTAAGCAAGTTTAAACAGGAAGAGCAACTATGTTTTGCTGGAAAAGTGAATATTATCCTTATAAATAAACTTTGATCAGCATTAGATGTCCTATCGAAATATATTGATGATAACAAAATGCATAAGTGAATATTATTATTGTAATTATGATCAATAAAAATGTTTCTAAATCAATGGTATTTTTTCTTTCTATAGTAGACTAGCGTATATTTTCTAGAGTAGAAAAAAGAAATTCTGTTTAGTCTGAAGTTGGTCGTGAGAGAGTTAGGACTCTAAAAAATTGATAGATTTGAGAAAGATTGAATCATGAAGAATCTAGTTCTTATGAAAAAACGTTTAATTCTAGACGATGATTTTCCGGAGTTGTATATTCAAAGGAAGATATTTTCTCGAGGACTGCTTGTCGATATAATGAAAACTGATTCTCCATCATTAGACTATTGTATGAAGCTTCTACATCGTGGTCCAAATGTATTTACACACTTTATTGATATATTGATCACGACAGGACAAAATGATATTGTGGATATGCTTTTAAACATTAGTTTTTAGAAATTTAGGACTTTTTTTTCATAAGAAAGATGTTGCTCTAGGATGATTTACTCCTCTCTCTCTCAGATATTTTTTTTTGTTGCTAACTCAGATTTATTGTGGTAGTGAGAGCGTTAACACATGAAAAAATGTTCCATACATGTCCGTTATGTATGTACACACTGGGCAGCTGGTCATCATGTGAGAATTGCACAATGATTGATGAGTATGATGAAAAGTATAGATTATGCAACCCGTGAAAATTGCATAGAGTGTATGCTGTCCAAAATAAAGATTGTACTTTCTGTCATGAAGAGGTGTGTGACTCTCATCCTATAGGCCACCTATGCTCTAATTGTCATTATGATAAATGTAATCAGTTGGAGAATACATATCCCGGTATGATTGGAAGAAATCCTAACCGTGATTTTAGTTTACTAGTACGAGATTGGTATCGTCGTGGTTTTAGATTGTTTTGGGAGGAGGAACTGGGTCAACGATTCAACTGCTGGAAAAACAAAACATTATGGTTTCTACGTTATTGTTGTGAAGACAATGAGTGTTATGATTATAAGCCCCCTGATTTTTATTTGGCTCTGACGGAATGTGATTCGACACTTGAGGACACTGTTTGTTAAATTGCTTCAAATAGAGGCATTGAAACATTTGAATTCTATAGAATGAATGCAAATAGTATCATTGACTATACAAAGAGATATGACAAGAGTGAAGTCACACTCTACTGTAGAAAATGTGACCCTGACATTGCACTACATCAGGATCAGTACACTGTGAATTCAGATAATCTACCTGCACTAGTTGTTGCCGACAAACACCTAGTAGTATTGGATTAAATCTAAAGAGTAGAAAATTCGTTTGATCATTTATATATTTTTTTTCCATTAATAAACAATTTCACATATATCTTTAGAACATTTTATTCTAATGGCACTAAAATAAATATTAAATAAACTTTTAAGTATATTATCCACTATAAAGTCGTTCAATCGAGGTAAGTCAACGTAGATGTTGAGAAACTGCTTGTAGGTGTAGCCACGACATCTGAACATGAAAAAGAGTAGTGCATGAAAGCCACATGTCTTAGTCGTTAAATCCTGTACTCTTCGTTGATTTTGAATAATGGTTTTCCCTCTACTTTCAATAAAGTTGCTGATGTATGGAGCATAGAATTTATACAATAGGCCAAGAGGATCAAAAAATTCAATATTCTTGGCAGTTTGAAAGATGCATAGCCAATGACCGGTCTTCAAAGTCGATGGACTGCTATTAACAATGATTAGGATATTGTTAACACTGGGAATTTTTTCAATGAAGTCCGAAGGTAGGCAATAGGACTTGTACTGGGACATGTCTGGATCCATACTAAATACGTTGATTGTTTGGTTTGTGTTCATTGTGCTAGGTCTAGTAGAACACTGCCGTCGGGCGTGATTTCCCAATAGGTTTCAAATTGACTCAGTGATATTAGCGTGATACTCTCAGTCAGAGCATTGGCAAATGTACATTCTAAACGTACATTCCCTGTTTGTACTATGGTCATATCTTGCGTGCCTGACAAATCCAAAACAATAACCCCATGATTTTTTGAAATCATTGAATGGGTTATTCCATTTTCAAATAGTTGAGAGTCATGATCTAGGGATTGCATGGTCAACTCTTACAGAGTTCTATAGGATTTTTTGTCAAATGATAAAGTGTACAGTGGAATACCATTCACTTTGCACACGAGGCTAGATAGATCGAAAAAATTAAAATCATGGGGGAATTCAGTCCAGGATCCAACGGCACTGCCACTCTTCACAAAGGCCAATGCCAATTTTGATGGGATTTCTCCATTGATAAATGATAAATCGCTTTAGCTAGGAGAGTCGGTGGCAATGTGACGTTGATTGGTGATCGTATCGGGGACAAGAAGTTTAATGTTGTTACCATTGGCTCTTAGCTTCTCCACTGCCAATGCAACAGAGCTCATAACTTGTTGTTTTCGGACGTGGAGACTTGCCGATGTGATTATAACATTGGCATCGGGTGCTGCAGGAAGTGTTTTTCTCAAAAACAAATTCGATGGGGCCAGCTGTAGCTTTATGTCAATCTTGACATTGGGGGGTAACCATTGGGATATATTGAATATCTCATGATTTAATTTTCCAACTAGATGATACTCCTGGGTCACTGCAGTAGTCAACTCACCGTCAGTATCAACACCTGTTCGATATTCATAGCCTAATGATTGTCCTCTCAACTCCTTGTAAGCCTTTGGCGTCATCATCATAAATTGTATGTAGCTCGCATAGTTGGATAAATTATTGCTAGTGATCACCAGTGTTCCATTAATAAACACATTAATTTGTTTGAATAGGTTGTTTAGAATACAGTTTTCATAGGAAAGACCATCACCGGCAGTTGGAGTTGTATGATCTGACTTTTTCTTGACCACAAGATTTAAATCAATAAATGTTGACGACAAATCAATGAAATTGTCTTCATTGGAAAGTATTTGAAAGTGTATATTTTCCGAGAGGGGTTGTTGAGGGTGAAATTGTTCATAGTAGCCATACTTGACACTGACGTCAAAATTTTCAGCATTGAATAAATTCAATGAGGACCTGATTGATGGGTATGATTCCTTGTGGGGGAGATAAGTCATCTTAAGAGAAGAAATCCTTCTTTGATCTAACAATCTTTTTTTCTTTTCTTCTTCTGCTTATTGGCCTTCGTTTTTTTTATTTCTCAAAGTCCTTGTTGATGTCCTTTGCTTCCTGCCTGGGTGGAGACTGATGAGTGAATGACGCGAACGCATCCTTTTCAATCCCTCCCCATTTTGTCGAGATTTTAATTGTTCACCAACGACTCGTGCTGAAGATCTAATATTTTCCTTAACACTCTCCTTGAAATTCTTGCCCGACCCCCAGTCCTGTAGTGTGGAGGCAGAAAAATTTTATGCAGAAGGTACAATATATTGTCTGGAAAGAGGTAGTGCAGAACGAAATAGCCTAGCAAACCAGCTACCAAGACCGTAGCCAGACATTGTACTACGCCCCTTGTAGTAGTCCAATCCATTGCCTATTTGACGTGGACTCAAAGCGCTGAGATAACAGGCAATATCAGGACAGACAAATGGAATTCTTCTATTGTTCATTTTAGGTTATTGTACCGTCGTCGTTGACAATGGGTTGAAAATAACATGTAATCACTGTTAAGCCTTTTTCTATTGCTAGAGGATCACCCAATTCATTTCTTAGTGTTAAATGACAGAGTTCCAAATATGAAGTGTTTAAAGGAACATATTGAAGATTCTTTATATTATAGTGATGAACAAGTTCATGAGTTGTTTTTCGTTAAAGAACACGTAGGAGGAGGATATTTGAATTACTGACTCTCGACGTTTACACAAAGGATGCATAGAAAAATATGCAGGAGTCCAAGGCAAAACCTGCTGGATAATCAGCAAAAATATCTTGATCCATCCCGTAAACGATGCCAGCATTTTCCCCATGGATCATATTCTGTTTAAAGCCAATAACATCTCTCAGGGTGTCATTGAGAATAATTGTTTCAGTGTCAACAGGTGCGCTAATGTAAATCCTATCATTTTCCAATGAATAATTAAAATGGAATGTACCATTCCGACGATATGAGATTTTTCTATTGATTGTACGACACAAATCCCCCATATTATCATATTCAATATATTTCAATCCGACATGTGAATAGTCACTAGATTTAAGTGCTTCAACCCATTCATAGTCTGCATAGCCCAACCCATTCATAGTCCAATCGAATGGTATAACTTTTATATCATACACACGATCCTTTCTCAGGATGTCATAGGTATTTTTGAGAATACAGTCGACAAGAGCCACTTCAAATGCACCGTCAAATTTGATGGCTGGTGAGAGTTTTGTCCAAAAATCACTTGTCGTATTCAAGTCACTTTAGAGAGGATCAGAAACGTTGGACATGAATGTTAAATAGAAATCATGGGGCATTGTCAATATCTTCAACACCAATCCAAGAATCAAAATCAGAGTTGTATCCTAGCCCGCGAGCATGTAACTGTCCCTTGCTCTCACGATTACGTCTACTTAAATTATGTTCAATCTGGTAGATTACCCTTGCTTTTACTGCTTTTGCAGGTCGAAGGTGAAAGAGCTACCGAGAATCTCTACATCCTTGATAGCTTATAAATAAGCAGTTATGGGTTTAGTGTATAGGATTATTACCCATTTCATTATTTAGTTGGCCCACACGTCAGCCCCCTTTTCAAATACATTAGTTGTTATATGAATTCTAACCGTATCATAAACCTTAAATTTATTTTTTTTCTTCTTGGCCTTTGATTCATTGGACTATTGTTTAAGAAAGGTGTCAATTGTATTTTGATCCGAATGATGAACTTCCGTTGGTGTAGAGTTGGACAATGATTGATGAGGTCGTTGATTATAAATCAACATGATTTTATCTAGATCATGAATAAAAGCCGACGTATTTTTCAATGTACAATATCTTGAAATTAAAAGTCGAATAGTTCTTATCAATCGTTCGGCCAATGCAGCCTTTATAGGACTGTGACTATGATAGAGCAGTGTACTATATTTGTCTAGTACTTTTGCAACATGAGGATTAACAAAGTCACTACCGCGATCCGTTTGAATTTTTTTTATATGAATCCTTTTCGAGAATACTTTCAATGGCCTGAGCAACTTCAACGCCTCTCTTTGATCGCAATGGAATTGCATATGCATAGCGACTAAAAACACTGATTGCAAGTAGAATGTTCTTGTACGGTGTATTGTGACGTCTTTGAAGCTCATCTAGAGTCAGGAGATCTGCTTGCATTATATCCAATGGGTAAAAGGCTTTAGTTTTTCGATATTGATTGGCACGAAGTCTATGATTTCTATGCAGAGTGTAACTTGGTTCATTTTGTAGATAGTCTTGTACACTTTTAGTGCGAACACCCGTGACTTTGGAAATAGTTGTGGGGGAACTTAAACTCCCCGACTCGCCAATATTTTCATAAGCACCTTTCAGAACTTCAGCCATTTTGAACGTAAACACGTTGTGTAACGTCTGCTACCCTTTTGTATACTGGCTACTGGTGGTGGTGGTGGTGACGTTGACTTGATACGTCTTCGCTTTTGTCTAGCTACCAGGGGTGTGCTAGTATTTTCCTAAATTGATTTAAAAGTTTTGTCTGCTTCAAGCTCATATTTTAATGTTGATGATGATGAGGATGCACCTTCATTTAATTTTTTTAGAATTTTTCTATTGCCAAAAAGACTTTTGGGGAAGTTTAATGTATTTAGAAAGTTGTATAGACGAGTGTCAAATGATAATAGTCCTTTACGATTTGTAACCATTTCATACATTAAATCAAGTAGATTATAGCTCTTGCCTTGAATTATAATCCTTTCCCCATTGCTCTCAACTTGAATTTGATCACTTTCCAAGAGATAGATTAGGAGTTGTGTTAGTTTTTAACGCTATTAGAGGGGCCTTAGACTCACAATTTTAAAAAAAAACTAATATAATTCCTCCTTCTTTAAGTTTATTCCAGCAGCAGCAGCAGGCTTTTGAGATGATTATTTTTTAGAATCAGTAGAAGTTGTCTTCGATCGATAGTGTTTGTCTACTCGACGAAGAGCATCGTGAAGTAAAATAAGTTTTTTATCATCCTAAATTGTTTCATTGTCGAGGACTTGACTCAGATTATCCTCAAAGTGTTCGACGGATGAGAGAGCGAGTTCTATAGGAGTCAATTTATAGGGTTTTGCCATCTAGAGAAAACTGTTTACAAGTCTTGCAATTATTGGCAGTAAAAGTGTGAAAAAGCTACCGCCCGCCTGAAAAAGTCGTTTCCTTTTAAAATTCTTTTCTTGCTTTTTAGAGGCCAATGTACGTACAATGGAACGATGTTGCTTTGCCTGTTGCTTAACAACTTCTGGCAGTTGAACATTACCCTCGGTCAAATTTAAACAAAGTTCAGATATTAGATTAATGAAATCATTGTCAATACCGTGTTTGAGTATTGCTTTTCTAAGCGGAGGCTTTGAAGTGCTTAGAACTGAAAACAAATGTCTATTTTCATGTGGTTTCTTCAGTGTCATGATAGCGACTAATAGCTCTTTTTAGTGTTCACCGAGAGAAATACTGTAATTTCCTTGTCGAAAATATCTGTGACTACACGCATATCCTCGGATGTATTTTGATTAAGATCCAATAGGATGTAGCCGTGGGGTTTATTAGTTGCCTGATTGTATGCTGAGAGCAGAAATTTGGGGACTCCTGGATAGATTTGTTTATTGAGGGTTATTAGCGAGCTAGAATCACGAAAAATACTTTAGATGATATAGTAGGTACAGTTCAAAGCAAGTGTTCGCATACATGTGCTCTGATGAAATAGATTTTGTAGAACTAGAATCACGGAAATATGTTCATGATGAGAGCGAACAGTAAACAATTGCAGCATTTGCTGGGACCATTATTCAATAGATTCAGCCAGATCGTCAATGATCAGCCAAGAGTTTGGTTCAATAATGTTGAAGAAATCAAGTCCCTGTATGAACTATATCTGCATCGATCCCAAGGTGGTGGGAGCAATTGCTTTTATTTTATTATATGACTCATGCCAAATTCTATAGCAATAGTAGATTTTTTTCGGCTTTTCCGCAAACATTCTATCGCAATTTGTAATTATTTTAGTTAAGAGCGTTTTTTTTCCCGGCTTTGAGGGCCCATAAATAAATGATCTGAACGGTGTTTTATATTTATACATTTTCTCTTCAACAGTTCATCTGGAAAACCAACTATAGTCTCTAATTGTCTAATGACTAAATAATTTTCCCCTACTACTACTACTACTACTCTGTTTTTCAAGAAGAAAAAGACAAAGACGAAGACGAATAAAGAATCATATTTTTTTTTCTTTTATTATATGCACATAGAAAAGTAACAATACATTGAAAAAAAAAATACACTTTTTTAAATTTATTCATAATAAAAAATACAACAACAACATTTACATAGGTACACACAGAGAAAAAACACTTTTTTTTTGTTTATTTATAGAGAAAAAAAACATTAAATTAGAGAGAGAGCACTTGAAAAAATACACTTTTTTAAATTTATTTATAATAAAAAAAAATACAACAACATTTACATAGGTACAGAGAGAGAAAAACATTTTTGTTTATAGAGAAAAAAAACATTAAATTAGAGAGAGAATGGCACTTGAAAAAAAAAATCTGCTCTAAGTCCAAAAAAAAAAAGATAACTTTGGTGACGGTGCGCCCCCCCCGCCGCTGGCGGCGGCCGCCCCCCCCCCGGGCCGCGAGGCCCCCCCTCCCCCAAAGGCCGCGAGGCCCCCCCCCCCCCAACAGGTTTTTAGGAAATAATTTACAGGACTTTATTTAAACCGAGACTTTCCCTGTGGGCAATACATTAGATCCGGTCTGAAGTTAAATAGTGTCCAAGGGGGAGGGTGGTCACACCATCTTGACAAACATAGATCCTGTCGGAAATGGTACTCATGGCTATTTGTTCTACATTTACAGTATAGTTCCTGTAGTTCAATGAACGAATTGCCAACAATTTGGCTCGTGGAATTGCATTTTCAACAATACAATTCCTATAAATGTTCAGGTCGAAATTCTTGTCCACATAGCGCGTGGGTACTCCTTTGCAACGTTTCTTGATTTCCTCGTCGTATGTCTGTATAAAGTACACCTTCGGACCTACAAACATACCACGGGAAATCAAGTCGCTTCCCGTTTCAGATTTAAAAAATAAAAGTTGATCGGGCGCCCCGACGTTTTACTAGCTGAGGGTAAAGATCACCACTCCAATTGGTGTAGTCCATTCGTGAACTGATAATTTCACCGTGCGCCAAATCATCAATTAGATTTGGTGTTTTTACTTTGAGCAGTAGAGAATCCGTGTCACCGTAGCAGACCTCTACTTGCCCCTTTTCCGGCCACCGTACCCGAGCCACATTGTAGTAGAATTCCGACATGAGCTTTTTTGAGATCTCCAAGATAGCACTGTCTGCAGCAATATTTTTATTCAGGACAATGCGTCTTTTTTTCCTATTCAAAAGTACCCTGTCTGGGCCAAGGATTGTAAAGTAAGTGTAATTTGGATCGGCAATAATTCGAGCACATTGTTTTGGATTGGTCACGACGTCACAACGATTCCTATCGCAAACACTCTCACACATTGTGCCGAAAGCCAAATTTAAAATGAGTTTATAAATTTCTTATTCGGCTTTTGTCTGTGCTGCAGAATGTTTGCCGACAAAAGTGTCAACAAATATTTTCAAATAAGGTTTTTGACTAAACTCGAGTGCTCGGTGAACCTTTGTGACGTTTAAAACATTGTTACACATAAATTTTAACGCTACATTGTTTACAACTATTTTTTTTTTCCGCAGAAGGTCAGCAATAAGTTTTTTTTTTGAAGGTGCCCAATGCAATCCGTCCACCTAGTCTTAACGCATAGTTCTAGGACTCAAAGATTACCTAGTCAAAGGTCTATTGATGCACGTTAAAACAAAATACTTTACTTAATCGCGTAGCTCGACTGATATCTCTACATCAATTACAAAAAGCCACCCACCCGGTCCAGGCTCCTCCAAACGGTCATTGTTAGGGAAATGGGGAGCTTGAGGGTCATTGAGCCATTTATAGTCTCCGCAAGGTAGTGCATAATGGGACATGGCCGAGGGGTAGAGAGAATTCATATCGAGGAAAACTGCATTTGATTTTGTCCCCATCATTTCTCCCGTTGGATCAGTTTCTAAGAGGCGGTCCCTAAGAAAAACGAAACCCCCCCTAATTTATCTTTAAATGACCATGTTCTTATCTTGTTCGGTATTTATCAAACGTTTTCAAACATTGATTTTTTTAAGGAGATCTAGAACTAGAGTATACAAAGAATAATAATACAACGCCTCAAGCCTAAATTCCTCATAGATTTTATCCGTATTTTTACACATGTCTAAAAAAGTTAACACGTCACTCGAAAAATAAAGCTTGCAGTAGTCAAACCCATTTTTAAACCTTCCCCTTGCCCAAACTTTTTTAGTAAAACTGTATTCCTTGGAGATGCAACCAAGATCATGAAGACTGTAGAAAAACTATTCACTGCAATGAACAGCCTCCTCGGCAAATCTCGACTTGGAACAATAATAATCATAAGGATTAGTGACCTTGACCGTTAAAAAATCATAGAAATCATTTAGAAATTGTTGCTTGAGAAGGGGAAAAGCGTTGCAGCCGTCATCGTTTTTCTGCACTTGAATTAATTCGCTTAATGATTTGGTAGAAAAATTGTATGAATCTAAAAAGCGAATTTTATTTGGGTACTCAACACCAGCTTCAATAAATTTCCATATAAATTCAAAAACAAGCAACTTTTTCGATGATTTAGGTATGATTTTGTACATAAAGCTGTCTATCACACATGCATCATCATCCACTATTCCATTTCTTTGAAGATGTGCCAATGCAGGTAGCACATACTTTAGATCATAGTTAGAGTTATGTATTAAAACCAGGAGAAAAAGTTGTTGTTTAATTTTTAAATTACACGAATTGTGAGCCCACCCTCGAAAGTTACTTTGTCCCGTTGAAATAGGATCAATAAGGTGATTGTGGTCCTACACCGAGTCTTTTGGGACAAGGGGACCCCTAAACACCCAGAAAATTGTCCCCTTTTCCAACCCCAGTTGCTCTTTATCCGACAATGTCATTGGATAATTGGTATGACGTAATCGTGAAATTGCATTGTTTGTCGTTTTTATTAAAGAAACCAATAACTTTTCCATACTACCCTCCTTGTCCATAGTCAAAAAAAAATATTCCAATTTTATTTTATTGTTGGCGTCGCGACGGGCGTGTTCGGCGAAACATTCATCGAGTGGGTTGCAAGTGTCAAGCGGGGGTCGTGATGTGTACGAGACATAAGAAATTAGTGTTTCACTATTCAAAAGCTTTATCGGATTTAAGAAGAGAATTTACATTAATTTTATCTATTAACATAGCTTTGAATACTACCATCATTTCTATTCTCCTATCTACATGAAGTTTGCAATGCCCCATGTGATCTGAAAACGTTCGCTCAGATCTAAATGGGGAAAGGCACATGGGGCAATAGAAACGTTCTCCTTTGGTCTTGCCTTGACAGAGGAGTCGACTTATCGCAGTAACGGGGAAAAAATGACCATAAGAATTTACATCTTTAGGATGCTCGTAAATAACCTATTAACAATTTTTTACATTTTCCATCCTTGGTGTCCTCACTGAATACAAAACCACTTTTTTATTTGTTTTTTTCTCCCCCGCGACCCCGATTATGTGGTACTGACGCCAAACCCCTCCCCACTCCCCCATTTCCTTTTCGGTTGCGACTATTGTTATTTCTTTTAATTTAACTCGATATTTTACCACTAAAAAGAAAAAATTTAATTTATGGAAATTTTTTCCACCGTTACGAGCAAGTTTGTCGAGATTTTTCATTTTGACTCATTTTATAATGTCTTATGGGCCGCTGCTAAAAATGCATATTTAAAGCGTTGCAGCCCTGTGTCAAAATTGAAACCCTGAACCCCTCCTGTCGTCGACAAATCCGGGTGGCATTTTATTTCTTTACCTCGCCCTCCACTTAAAATTAAGTTTTTTTTAAATCTACCGAGATTCAGATCCAAAAGTTCAATGTATAAAATGGTGGACCCACACCCCCACTTATTAAATGTATCCAACGTTTAAATTAGTTTACTTGCCCAGTTTAAAATGTTGTATACAAGATAGTTTAGACCTGGTTATAATGTCTGGTTGCCTGTCTAAAAATTAAAATAAAAAACGTCCCCGGATGTCTCCATTTGTAAATAAACTTTTTTGTTCACTGATGCTTTAATTGCCCCCCGCCCTCCCCAATTCTGGATCTAACTATCAATAAGTGCTCGAATTCGGTCGATATAACTATGAAGATTTTTCACGGGGTCATTTAAAATAATGCTCGCGTTTTCCTCGGGAAGGCTAAAATCTACCCTGTATGTTTTCAAATGGCTTACAGCAGATTCTAAAAGATAAAAATCAGGCACTTCCGGGGACTTAACACTATTTTCATGTCCTACCCCTGTTTGTTCAGGACTCAATTCACTAATTGTAAAGTTCTCGTTAAAAATGTCCCCGGAAAAATAAGCTGCTGTTGTATTACTACTACTATCTATACTATTAAGTGGAATGGTGAAGAAGGGTGACAGGGAATTGTTAATAAAGCTACTCCCAGTCTGTTCGATCACATTGGAGGGATGTGGCATGAGGTTCCCTAGTATAGGTTCTAAGGGGTTTGGGGACAATTGGTCGAGCCAGCCTGTATTGTCCTCTGATGGAATTTTATTATGAGGACCCGGTTCAGATTTACTTGTAGCATGATCTAAATATTCACACATGAAACTATCCGCCCACTCTGGGTCCTCAAGCATGTCAATATCGCAGCTTAAGTCCTCCATGCCGGCCATTTCCCCAAAAACATCATTAAGGAACCCCTCATCCCACTCCATATGATCTAGGACCAGTGTAGGTTCATCCCTGAACTCTGCTGGTGGTGACAGAATTGGTACTGTAAATATAGTTGCTTCATCAATCAATGGTGCCACTGTGAGTGCTATATTTTTAATCTGTAGAAAAAAAAAGTTTTATTTTTTATGTAAAATAACCATTATTTTTTATAGTTAATAAACTTTTGTCAATTTCTCATAGTCATTGTCCCACCACCACCTGAACAATTAAAAGAAGAAGAAAAAAAGTTACATTGCCTTATGTCTTTCATAATGTCAACTGAACATGTTAAAAAAAAAAATATTTTTTTTTTGTCGGGAAAATGTAGTCTTATTCTTAGAAAAAATTAATGGTTTTATTCCAAATTTTTTTTTTTTAAATAAAAATGCAAAATATGAGTCAAATTCATTTGTTTGAGCCTCTTCAGTATAACTGTCAATGAAATTTGATCATTGTTCGACTGAAGCAGTATGCTGTATGAACACTTGCTCCTCGGCTTCAGTGAACGGACACGTACTCCAGATGTTCGTGGTTGGTGGTGTTTCTACTTTCTCAATAATCCGTATTTTCCTGTGTTTTTTGCCAACGGATTTGTTTGATCTGGGCTAAATAAACACATGCAAGAGAGAAGAACTTTTTTTCTCCATTCTTATAAGCACTTAAAGTGCAATTAAAATGTTGGATGGTCCTTTTTAGAGCCCCCCCTCCCCCCAAACCCCTCCCCGGGAGAACTCTTGGGAACTGGGAGCTTCCTTCGAGGTAGGAGGCTCGATACCCTTTCCGAGTTGGGGGATATCTGACTTCACAACACTGTTCAAATAGAACAGCCTCAAATTCTGTTCTCAAATGCATCTTTTTTTCAACGAAAATAATTGCCTGAGTTGGTTCAAAAATAGTGTTTTTCTTTGCATGTGAAAGCCATAATTGGAGACTACTAAAAACCTTCTTCCTGTTACAAGGAAACCCTTACTTAAGATTCAAAGCGGATTAAAAAGTGATGGGTGATCTGATAAGGAGCGAATGCACGCGCAAATGGCTTGGCGCAAAAATACCATTTTAAGAGTGCTTGTCAAGTGTGAAATAGCAAATCGTTTTTTTTTTTTTTTTAAAATATTTATTTTTTTTTTTAAAATGAATATTTGAATTTTTTGATTAGAATGAATCTTGGTTATAATTTACAAGGTAATATTATTTTTTGTTTTTTTTTTATATATAAATGCATGATAAGCATTCCTTTACATACCACTAATTTGGCTGATGAAAGAAAATGAAATAATTTAGAAACAAATTTTAAGTTTTACTCATCAAAAGCTATGCGCCTGAGAAAATTTACCTTATTTTTGAAAATAGGGATAGAAAAAATATATACACTTACAAGTTCCGGCTGTACACCAGAAGTCTCTGGTATGGCTTGAAGGAGAGTTTCCCTCCTACCTTGATCTGATGAGGTTGAGACATTATACGAGCAGCCCATTCCCAGCTCGTATGAAGCAGCCCATTCCCTTTTCAACTTCCTTCCAAGTTGCGTGGAGCTAACACTGGCTTCAGAGGACCCTGGCATTAAAAGATTCGCGGCTATTGGTTAGTCCAGGTCATGTGTAGTTCTACCAGCAGCATATTTGAAAATAGATGCCCTTGTGGCTTGCATTAGTGCAGGTTCGCTCCATCTCGCCTTCTTTTCCAGAGTGGCATTGTAGCACGTATCTTCTCCCTTTAAAAAAAGACAAAAATTTAGCATGAAAAAAAAATGCATTTTGGGTTTGGAAAATAATTCAGTTTATGTTAGGAATTTAAATTAGTGTAAAATACATCTTGATTTCAAAATCAGAGGTTTTCAATTACTTTTTTGAGCAACTGAATCTTAATTCAACAAAAACTGGGTTTTGCCACGAAATTTTACAAAACCTTACTTCAGTCTTTTTTTTAAAGAGGGGGGGGAAACACCCCCTACAAGTGAATGAATTTTAATGAAAATCACACCGTCGGATTCAGCGTATAAGAAAACTCTATTACATAGCTTTCAAGCTAATATCTTCAAAAATCTGCAACTTTGTATTTTTTTTTTGCCAGAAGAAAAATACAGGAATATAGAAGTTAATTTGTAAAGACATCCATTTAGGAAAAGAAAAGTAAAATTTTTGTGCACAAAATAAAATTTTTGTGCAAAAAGCTACATTAACTAAAAAACGATCAGAAATTAAATAAAAAAAAAGTTTTTTTTTTAAACTGAAAGTAATGTGCGAAATAAACAATAACAGAACTTATTCACTATATTAAGGGGGACTGTACCCCTCTACATCGCATTACTATTTACGCTAAAGTTTTACATTGTCTCAAAACTTTTTTTTTTCAAAAAATAAAAACTTTAGCGTAAAGAGCGAATCCTTATGATTTCAAATATATCAGTTTCATCAAGTTTAGCTATAGCGGTCAAAAGTTATGCGCCTGAGAAAAATTTGCCTTGTTTTCGAAAAAGGGGGGAAAACATCCCTCTAAAACTCATAGAACTTTAATGAAAATCGCATCATCAGAGAACCCTACTATAGAAGTTAAAAGCTCCTATCTGGAGCCTCATTCGAACGGAAATTAAAAGTTCTAATGTCATTTTTAAGTAACCCAAAAAAAAAAAAATGGAGAGCATCTAGGCCTCCCCTCCCACACTAATTTTTTCCCAAAGTCATCCGCCGTGACAGCGGAATTAGACAACCCCCGGTTATAGCAAGAGCCTGTGAAATTTAACCCCCCCCCCAAAACTCTCACACTCTTTGTAACACGCAAGCTTTTCATTCAAAGCAGAAAAAAACATCATGTTAGTAAAAATCTTTATTTCTGAATGATAAATAACTGTTTTGGGGCTTTCCCTCGTAAATTTGAATTTACTAGTAAAATGTTTTTCTTTCTTTATTTTTTTTGGGAAATAAAAGAATGAAAAGTGTACTCACATTGAAAATAGACAAATCCATTGTTTTCAAAAGTTAAAAATATATGGTGTACTATAAACAATGTCTTAATGCATAATGAAAATTGGAATGCAGTGTGGGGACATTATATAGAGTTTTTTTTTTAAATTAAGTACATTGTAGCATGACAAGTTTTTTTTTTTTAGAAAACCGACCAATCAAGTTATTATATTGGAATAGCCACCAACTTTCTCTAATCGACTGACACACAAAAAATCGATGTCATAATAAAAAAAACATGTCTGCCAAGCCATGTAGAGCTCATTGTAACAGGCAAATGACCCTGGTAACCCAATTACTTGAAAGTACACACACACAACCTGTTTGGTACGGGGGCCCCAGCAAATTCAAAAGAAGGACTATACTTGCAGCTAAGAGCATTAGTGAAAAATTCTATGTTTAATAGAAAGGAGAAAGGACTTGTAAAGGAATTATCTGAGTTATAAATAATATGAAAACAAAAGGAATGTAAAGAAAATGGAGAAAGCATTAAAATATGAACTAAGGAGGTGTGAAGTGGAGGCCATGGATAAAATTACCGAAGATCTGGAAGATGCAGCTAGGCGGCATAATAGTAAAATATTGTATTGGCGTGTTAACAAATCGAGAGGGAGTAGTCAATCCGGACTTGGCCCAGTTAAAGATAGGAACGGGGCCGCAATTAGCAATAAGGAAAAACTAAAGAGAGATGGGCTGAATCAGTTAAGCATTTTGAGAATTTGCTTAACGAAGATAGAGCTGCAGGAAAAGATATAGAGGAAAATGAAAAAGTTGGTGATACCTTGGATGTGAAGGAAGATTTGTTTTTTGAGGAGGAATTAGCGAAAGTACTAAAAGGATTAAAAATTAATAAGGCTCCAGGTGCTGATAGGGTGGTAAATGAGTTTCTTAAATATGGTGGCTCTGAGGTTAAAAATAAGTTACTGAAGATTATCAATATGATTTTAGAAAACGAAGGAAGTACCTAATGACTTTAGGAAAACCTTAATTAAGCCACTTTATAAAAAAAGTAATAAGAGTGAGTGTGGTAATTATTGAGGCATTAGCCTGGTCTCTGTAAGTAGCAAATTACTTAGTAATATGATACTTTTTAGACTGAGAAATGCTGTAGACAATGTTACAAGAGAAGAACAGTGCGGTTTTAGAAAAGGTAGAGGATGTGTTGACCAAATTTTCACTCTTAGGCTATTAATTGAGAAGTGTCTGAGTTTTCAAACATTTTTGATCCTCAGTTTTATAGATTATGAGCAAGCGTTCTATTCTGTTGATAGAAGAGCTTTAGTAAAGGTTTTATCCTTGTATGGTATACCAGACAAATAAATTAAAGTGATTAGTGCTATATACGAGAATAACACTACTACGGTTAAGGTAGGAAATGACTTTAGCAGATGATTTTGTATTAAAACAGGAGTTAAGCAGGGTTGTGTTCTATCCCCCCTTATATGGATTATTTTGATGGATTTTGTCTTAAGGAACACCGGAAAGGCAATGGGAGACCACGGAATCACATGGGGAGGAAAAAGTCTCCTGGACATAGATTATGCTGATGATTTAAGCATCCTAGAAGAAAGTGTGAGCAAAATGAATGAAGTTTTAGAGGTTTTGCGAGTTCAGGGTGCCAGAATAGGTTTGAAAATTAATGTTAAGAAGACTAATTCACTAAGCCTAGGAATAAGTGAAGATAACAAGGTGGCGTTAGGGTAATGAAAAGATTGATCAGGTGGTTGATCACTTACCTTGTTAGTACATTAGTAAAGATGGTGGGAGTAGTGAAGATGTTAAAAGTAGAATAGCCAATGCTCAGGGTGTTTTTTTTACAGTTAAATAAGTTAGGAAGAATAGGAAGATAAGTCTGCAAACCAAGATTAAAATGTTAGAAGCTACAGTAATGAGAGAGGTCAAATATGGCTCTGAAGCAAATGTGATCAATGGATTTAGAATTTAAATTGTAGAATTTGAAAACAAAGCTTGTCAGCTGCTATTCAATATTTTTTACGTTAAAAGATGATCATTGCAATAACAAACCATTGCATACATTGGACTTAGTCAGATACTTGATTGTTGCAGCAGCTGAAAAAACTTTTGTCAGCTGCTGGATTCGAACCTGCGCTAACCAGGATTCAAGCTGCCTTCCCCCAAAGCGTTTTGGAGGAGAACACTCCCCCACAGCCCTCAGGGCAAGGGTTGTAAGTTTTGCCCTGGAGCATATAAGGTTTTGAAAGAAAGCTTTGTCGTAGAAACTTCAAAAAGGACTCATTTGATTGGAAATTCAAAGGGCTAGTGCCCTTTTTAAGGGTCAAAAGTAATTGGAGGGCAACTAACCCTTTTTCTCACGCCCATCTTTTCCCCAGATACATTCAATGAAAATTTTGAAAAAACTATTTTTTTCAACGTAGTTGAAAATTCTGGAAATTAAGTCTTTGAGGATGACAATCCCCCCCCCCCTCACAGCCCTAAGGGAAAGGGTTGTAAATTATGTCCTAGGGGCAAACAAGGTTTTTGTAGAAAGCGTTGTCATAGAAACTTCAAAAAGGGCTCCTTCGATTGGAAATTTTAATGGCTAGTGCCCTTTTTAATAGTCAAAAGTGATTGGAAGACAACTAACACCCCTTCCACGCTCCCCATTTACCCAAACAAATCCAATCAAAATTTTAGATAGCCATTTTGTTCAACGTAGTTGAAAGTTCTGGAAGTTTTATCTTTGAGCAAGGCACTCCCCGAGAATCTTCAGGGCAAGGGTTGTAAGTTATACCCTGGGGGCATATATGGTTCTTATGGAAGGAATGCTCGTATAAACTTCAGAGAGGGCTCATTTGATTGGAAATTGAAAGTTCTAGTTAACTTTTTAAGCGTCAAAAGATATCATAGGATGCTCTTATAAACTTCAGAAAGGGCTCAATTGAATGGAAATTGAAAGTTCTATTGGATTTTTTTCAGAGTGAAAAAAGATCGGAGGGCAACTAGCCCCTCCCACCTTTCACGCCTTTGGGTTTATCGGATGGATAAACCCATTCAATAAAAATTTGAGTTCACGTTCTGTGAAAAATAGCTCAAACATCTGATATTGAAACTAGGGGTCGACACAGGCCCCCAGGGCCCAGGGACAGGCGTTGTAAGTTATACTCTGGGGGTATATATTGTTCTTATAGAAGGGATGCTCGTATAAACTTCAGAAAGGGCTCATTTGGTTGAAAAAAGAAATTTCTAGTCCCCTTTCACAGAGTCAAAAGAGACCGAGGGCACTTAGCCCCCCATCCGCGCCCTTTTTCCCCAATCCCATCCGATAAAAATTTTTAGATAGCCATTTTGTTAAAAATAGTTCAAACATCAGAAAATAAAAACTCCGAGGTTGACACAAACCCATTTTTTCTCTTTGATATTGTTAGTTTGATCAATGGATTTAGAATTTAAATTTTAGAGTTTGAAAACAAAGCCTATTATTCAAATTAAACGGCCATTCTGTTTCAAGAATTGTTCTTAAAGAATTAGGAAAAAAATCTAAATTCTAGCGTTAAGAGCAAGGTCTTGAGGAAGTAACAATTCCTTTCATATACGTAATCATTTCTGTTCGTTTTCTGTACGTTAATTTCTGTACGTTATTGGAAAACTTTATAATGACGTCAGTTGCAACTGGGATTCGTTCTATGCAATATGATTACAAACAGGAAAAAGCCTATGGCTTTTTCTTCTTTTAAATAGCAAAAGACGAACCTCAAACAATCAAGTATCTGACTAAGTCCAATGTATGCAATGGTTTGTTATTGCAATGATCATCTTTTAACATGAAAAAGATGTTCTAGTGCCCTTTTTATGAGTCAAAGTGATTGGAGGGGAGCCACCCACCCCACGTCATATTTTACACAAATGCACCTGATAGAAAGTTTGAGATAGCCATTTTGTTCAGAAATAGTCTAAAGATCATTTAATAAGGCCTTTGAGGCTGACAGAATCACCCAGAGTCTAGGGGGTAAGAGTTGTAATTTATGCCCGAGGGGCATATAAGGCTTTTATGGAAGGGGTGGTCATGTGAACTTTAGAAGAGGCTCATTTAATCACCAATATATAGTTCTAGGTCCCTTTTAAGAGTTACACAACATTAAGAACAATTAACCCTCCTCCCTGACATCCCTTTTCCCGAAACGCATTCAATTGAAATTGTGAGACGGCCATTTTATTACCAATAGTACAAAAATCATATAAAATTTCTTTAGGGTGGACACGATCCCCCAGAGCCCGTGGTCAAGGGTCGTAATTTATGCCCCGGGGCATATAAGGTTTTAATGGAACAAGTGGTTGCATAAGCTTTGGATCGAATGAAGCTCGTTTCATTGGAAGCCAGAAGTTTTTGTGCCCTTTTAAGAGTCAAAAATAAATAGAGGACAATCAGGCCCCCCCCTGAAGCCTATCATTCCCTAAAACCCATCCGATCGAAAATTTGTGAGAGTTATTTTGTCCAGTAATTATGTCTTTGGGGATGTCAAACTTCCTGGAGTCCTCAGGAGAAGGGCTGTAAGTTAGGCAATTCGTTCATTGTTTAAACATAGTATTTGTTCTTGAGAAAGGTATGCATATTTGAACTTTACTTTCAAAGAAGACGAAGATCATTTGGGTGAGCCTTTCAGAGAAAGCTGAGGAGAGTGTTTAATTAAATAGAAACACGTAATGTGTATAAGGATTGTCAAAAGGTTGTAACACAGGAATAAGCCAGTATTTTAATTCAGAAAATTCCCGAAGTGATAAGGGGGATAATCAAAAAGGCATTATTTGTAATATATCGATACTACTACAACTACCAGAACTACTACTACCACATTACTCCATTTAGAGTATTGAGGGAAAAATCCAACTAAATCAAAAGACGTTATGTGCATGCAAATTGTCAAAATAGTGTATCTCAAGAATTGATTTGGGTATTAAGTTGGAACTTTCAGAGAATGCTTAAAAAGGAAAATCATTTCACTCAAAGGCTATATGTGCACACTATCGCTAAAACTTCTGTTACTGCTACATTTACTACTATTACTACTACTACTACTACTTCTTTTGCAACTACTTGTAAGTTTAAGAGCATTGAGATGAAATTTTCAAGAAGTGTATGAGCAGACAGGTTATAAAAAGTTTCTGCTAATTGTATTAAGTTAAGTCGTTGGCTAATTGTATTAAGTTTTATCTTCCAGGAGTGGATGAGAGGGATGTTCTACTGACTAAAATGCAATATGTTAATACTGCTACTGCTAGTAGTAGGCTACTACTGCTATTCAATACTATTACTAGTAATATCAATGCTACTACTGTGACTACTATAACAACTATGCCTAAGGGTATGAAGGTGAAATTTTCAAGAAATTTTCAAGGGGGAAGGTGAACTGAATCAGAATGCGTCATATGTATGCTGGATGTCAAAAGGGTGTAACACCAATATCTTAAGAACAATTTCGTGTGTGAAGTTGTAACTAACAGGGCTTGTTTTGAGGGATGTTGAACTAACCAAATGACAATATTTGCATCCTAATTCTACTGCTTCTACTCATACTACTCCTACTGCTACTCTTACTACTACTTCTATTATTACTACTGCCAGTAAAGCTTAAGCTACTACAATCAATTTTACTGTTGTTACTTCTACTACTGCTATTAAACCTAAGGATATTAAGGTGAAACATTTGGGATATATAGAAACTCTATGGAACTAATTCAAAACACACTATGCCCACACAGGTTGTCAAGTGGACGCATCAGAAATGCTTCAGGAACGGTTGATAGTATCAAGCTGAAACTTTCAGCATGTGTTGAAGCTAATGTTGAAGAAACCAAAGGTGCTATGTGCATACTGCTACTAATGGTGCTACAACTATTATTACTTCGCAAGCTAGGGGTATTAAGATGAAGCTTTCAAGGAATATTTAAAAAAGATTTTGAACTAAATTAAAACAAACTATGAGCGTGTGGACTTTCAAAAAGGTGACAAGGCAATATCTGATGAACAACTTATATTATTAAGGTACGTGGGAGGATCTTTCCATGGAGGAATTTTGCATGAGGGAAGGGAATTTCCCATGAACAGGATGCTGTCACATAAACGACACTGAGGACAGTCGGTTCAAACCCTGAAGTAAGAACTAATTTTACAAACTCTACAATAGAAAGACATAGGCTATCGCCAGGTCTTTGGTCGTAAGTTCTAGCGATCAAAACTCCCTTACAATTTCTTTTTTCAGTACCAAGGGCACTGTAAATAACTCTGATTAGTTGAGATTGGATTGGTTGAAAGCAAACTTTGTATATATTCAAAGTTAGGAAATACTAGTAATTCTGTTAGTAGAAGGGGAGGTGCTACTCGTGACAGTACATAATTTATGCATGTTTTTATGGTTTTTGTCAGTGAGAATTTGAAAAACAGGAACTTTGTCACATTTATTTGATGGTTTTAGGGTTTTTATCAGTGAAAATTTGAAAAACAGGAATTTTGTCAAAGTTGTGTATGTTTTCACGGATTGTTATTTGTGTTGATTAATTTATTTGATGGTTTTATGGGCGATTATATGTTATGATCGTTTTATTCGATGGTTTTATGGTTTCTGTCAGTGATAATTTGAAAAACAGGAATTTTGTCACTCCCTTCTTGTTGTTGTTCGATGCAGATGTTATGAGTTCCCGGGAAACAGTATTTGTTATTGTTATTCAAACCAAATGTTATGAGTTTCCAAGGTAACAGTTACATCCCGTGTTTCCTTCTCAGCCAATCAGAGGACTTTGTTTACATAACAATTTGACCTCGATATTTCATATATAACGGTCATGCAATGTGATTCAATTATCGGAAAGTATTGTGACACAACGGATAGAACAATTGGCATAATTGATGATCTTGAGGCCTTGGCAGCCGCAATTAGCAATGTAAGTACATTTTTTATTTTCAAACGAATTTTCATTGGACACCCTCCATTATATTCAGCTAAAACGTAAATATATTCCTTTACCCTCAACCCCCCCCCCAAACCATACAATCTTTATAGCCACTAGAAAACGTAAAATATATTCTTTTTACCCTAACCCCCTCCCACACTGTCTTACAATCCCAAATTCTTGCCAATAGAAATACCTTTTCGTTAAATTCCACTTTTTATTTTCCTTGGTCACCCTCCAGTATATTCAGCTAAAGTGTCTGCTGACTTCTGTCAATTTTTAATGAAAATCCCGTTCTGTTTTGACACAATCTCCAGCACGAGGCCTATTATTAGCTGACACCCTTTCCGGTTTACAAACGCGGTCAACGGGACTATTCTTCCGTCAAAATTAAAACACAATGATGCAATAATTAAGCTAGGCCTACACAACCTGTATGGAAGTAGAGAAACAAGTTATTTTCGAATTAGGGTCTAACAATATCCCCCCCCCATTGGCTTTCAATCCCAAATTCTCGCAAAAAGAAATACCCTTTCGCTCAATTCCTTCCCTCTATATTTCCAGCTAAATCCCCCCCCACTCTAATACAAACATCACTTTGCAATCTTTATACTCGATGGAAAACGTAAAATATATTCTTTTACCCTCGAAACCTAACCACCGCAAAAGAAATACCTTTTCGATAAATTTATTTTTTCTGTGACATCCGTCGCTATTGTTATTAAGCCGCTAACTTGACTATACATGTACGCAAGGTTATAATTACTTTGTCACCCTTTTCCGGTGTGTTCACGGTATCGGTCTAGCCAAAGGGTTTGTTTTGGTTGTCAAATTAAAACGATTTTAGGCACTAATTAAGCTACGCCTATGCAACCTGTATAGAAGTAGAGAAATGCAGTCAAAACAAAATAATTACTAACAGTATATTTAGAACATTCTGTGAAAGAGGGGAGGGGACAATACAACGCTTCTAACAGCTTCGTTGTAAGTAAATTATGTAAACGGAGGAGGGCAATGCCTTCAATTCTACCGCCATCAGTGTAAAATGAAAACAAACTATTTCTTCGCATTAAAAGTAAGAAGGGATTTGGTGTGTAGACATATACACCCATTGACAAGAAAACTAATGTGTAAATATATGCGTTGCGTCTCTAGGCATTTTTTTAATTTTTTTCAAGCTTTCAATAAAGTTTCTTTTATATTCCCGGGCGTGAATCCGGGATTTTTGTTGGGGGAGGGGGTTAGCACTTTTAATAGTGAAAAAATAGAAAAGATAATTGTTTCTTACCTTAATTGCTTCTTCGTCATTTAGTGATTTTAGCTATAACATTTGAATAAAAGGTAGTAAGATATGCCTTTCGCTTGAATAAAACTCATGATTAACTCAATGAGAGGGTAGACATAGGGTGGGTTAATTTTCCTAAATTTAGGGGGGAGAGAATATGGGTTTTTTGCTTTACTTCATTGCGATAAATACTTTTCTAGACAAAATTGTAGCTAATAACTTTCTTTCTTTAAAAAGGGGGAAATTATTTTGATTTGATTTTTTCTCTTCTTTAAGGCAAATTATGAGGAATTCGCGGACCCTACATCGAAGGGAGCTATGGCTGGCGCAAATAGCGGAGAATGCTTGTCACCGCCACCCACTAAGAAAGCGAGGGCTAATAATGCGCCCCCTGCGAAGGCTACTGTCATGCAATATGGTCGCTGGACAAAACCCTCTAGCTCCACGCTACTTGACCCAATGCAACCTCTCAGAAAACCAAAGAGAGAGTGGGCGAATAGCTACAATGCCGAAGCCCCACATACGCAAGCTTTTTCAAGGGTCTCAGAAGCTGTCCCGACTGCACAGGTCACAGCTCCTGTACAAGAAATTAATGACATCGCGTGCACACCCGAGCACATTGGACCTCTAATCGCTGCTTCACCAATACTAGGACAGGAGTTTACCATCAAGCATGCACTACCTGGCCCTTCAGGCACCCAAGCCCAGGCGGATTATTCAAGTGTAAGCATTTTTTTCCCACCTATATATTTCTTCCAATGTTTTAGTCCTTTTTAATCCCAATATAAACTTATCTCAGTGGGATATTAACCCCTATTACATATCTAAATGTAATTTTTTTGCAAAGAAACCGCTCCTCTTTTTTCTAATCTTTACTATTTTCTCTTCACTATCACATATATTTTTAGGTACCTGTGAAACTGAATGCTTCTTTTCACGTAATTTTGAGGGAGAGATTATCCCATCTGTCACATATTGGCGTTCTAATTTACATTAAATATTTCTATCGTGCCGAAGATTTTAGTGAGGGGAAAGTAAGTTAACGGTTCTCGACATTTTGAAGTTCAAACTTGTTCAACTAAGCTCCATAATTAAACTCACGTGTTTACTGAATCCGTATGGAATTAGAAATATTTCAACTTTTGAAGGGCATTATGAGAAGGGGGGCTGGGAAGAGCTGTGGGAGGCGCTGCATGAAGCGCCGCGGGCCCGAAAAGTGCCGCCAGGATGCGCCGCGGGCCAGGAAAGCGCCGCAGGATGCGCCGCAGTGATGCGCCGCAGGGATGTGCCCCCCCCAAAAAAAAAATTGCCGCCTTCTATGTCATATCTTAGATTATCTTAAGTTGAATTAACCAAATGCTTTTAAGAATTAACAGGAGGGATGATTTGAAAATAAGCCATTTTCATTCATATGTTGGTGCATTGGTCCCATATTCACCGTCCAGTAAAGAAGGGGAAGAAGGGGCAGTGGACTTTCAGGACAATGAAACATGGGACAACTTTATTGAAGTACCTTTTAATATTGATGAGTATTTAAATGATTTTTTTAATGTAGAACCTAGCACAGTTGAGCTGGTAGACTTGAGCCCGAACACTTTACAAATTTTAGAGGATTTCACAGAGAACCCTCCTCCCACTGATTACCTACTTCAAACAACTGAAGTGGAGCACACCCAAAGTATTGTTGAACAACTTGGGGGAGGGGGTACATCTTTCCCCGATTTTCAATTGTCGAATACAATTTTAAATAATATAGTTGTTTTCACTGCCACGTTTGGGGATCCTTTTAATACACTTATGGGGGGAAATTTTGTTTTTGATCCTGTAGAGATTGTGCATGCCTATGTAGATAAAATTCGTGCACTACTGGAGAACCAAATTCAACTGGGGGGGGGGGTAGGGATTCAATTAAGGTGTCTATTGTTTTAAAGGTTTTTTATTTGAATGAGGGGAAAAGCGAGGTTTATTATCATTAGATACATTCCGAGATGCGTGTAATTTATAAGAATTTAAAAAATTTTTAGAGTGTTTTTAGTGAGTGGGTAGGACAAATTATAGCGTATCTAGAGAACTATAGTAAACACGGGAGCGGGTCAGTAGTTTTACTTATTGAAAATTTAAGTGTTAAAATATGTAAATTTAAGAAAGCTTTTATTTTAAGAGGGGGGAGTTGACCAAGAGCAACTGAATTAAAATATAATCCAGATCTAGAGGGTTGTAAAGGTGTCCAGAAGATCTGTTTTGAAACAGATCAAAAGTGTTTCAAGTATGCTTTCCTCATATCAGCATACGAGCCTCTAGCAAGTGACGCTACCAAGATGAATTTAGATCACTGGGCTGTACATGGGAAGGAAGGGTCCGATTTCCCAGTTGTAGATTTTTCTTGCTTAGAAGGAAAATACCCAGTAACGCTAAAATCCATTGACATGTTTGAAAGGGCTAATGCACATTTAAATATCGGCGTTACTGTGGTACAATACGAAACAGAATTTAAAGATGGGACTCGTTCTAAAAAGAAGGGGTTGGTCTTCCCCGTAAGGGGCCCGTCAGTTGAATTGGTTAAACACTGGGTTTGGTTGTTATATACGCCACCAAGTGAACCGAGTGCAATTGGCCATTTTAACCCGATCACTGACATTAGTAGAGTTCTGGGGGGTGGTAAGCCTAGGGGGACCCGTTTCTACTGTCCAACATGCTTGTCACAATTCCGTAGTGATATGAAACTACGGGGTCACATGAAGCATTGTAGACAGCATGGATATCAGACAGTGGAAACGGTTTCAGGGGATAGGGCCATTCTACGTTTTAAAAATTTTCAGAATACCCTCCTCCAATGCAACAAAATATCTTTAGACTTTGAGGCTAAGCTAGTGGAGGTGAATGACCCACAATATCCAAACCGTATCAAAGAACACCAGGCCATTGCAGTGTCCTATGCACCTGCGCAAAGAGACAATTCTAACACCATGCGGTTGTTAGAAATAGTTGAGACATTGGATGAGAACGAGTGCATGGTCAAGGCTTGACTAAACTGATTGGCACGGCTAATGGCGCTATTTCTCGTTTGAGAAATACACATTATCCAATGGTGCTGTCTGCAAAGGATCGTCTCACGATTAAAAATCAAAAAATATGCTGGGTTTGTAAGGGGGAGTTTGTAGAGGAGGATAAGGGGACTAAAGGGAAAAGAGGGGGGAGAGGGAAAGTCAGAGACCATGATCATTTGTGGCAGGAAATATCATCTGGGGGTAGTAATTTTAGGGGGGGTAGCGCATCAATCGTGTAATTTAAATGTTAGCCAACAGTTTTTTATCCCAGTTTTTATTCACAACTCTAATTATGACTTAAAATTTATTTTACCGGCACTGGCACGTATGCACCGGGAGGGAGGGGGAGTAGATAGTCCATGGGTGAATAATTCATTTATCTACAACATTATTCCCAAATCGGCCGAGAAGTTATTGCTTCTTAAACTGAAATGGCAGGTAGTGTATAATGAGCGTACGTGCTGTAATAAAATCAGGTTTTTAGATTATTTTAGTTTTTTCCCCAAGTCCTTAAGTCAACTAATTCAAGTGCAGAAAAGTGACAATTTTGATAGCTTTGTCTTGCTTAAACAGCACTTTCCAGACAGTGACATGTATGACTTATTAACCAGCAAAGGTATATATGCATACGACAATTACTGCTCTGGCGCACACTTAAGCGAGAAGAAAGTACCTCCAATTGAAGCTTTTCACAATTCACTGACTAATAGTGAATGCACAGCCGAGGATTATGAGTTTGCCAAGAAGGTGTGGGCTAAGGGGGATTGTAAAAATGGGTGGGATTATTGTAGACTGTGCTTGGCCAGTGTCATTCTAACTCTATTGGATATAGTTTTTAGGGACAAGGACCAGATTTATTCAGAGTTCGGTAAAGACTTGGGATTTTATTTTTATACACAAAATTTAGTGCTGGATTTAGTTTTAAAAATTAGTAGGGAGGAAATAGGCCTAATCACCGTTGTAGACCAGCACCTTTTTGTAGAGCGTTCAATGAGGGGAGGGTATGTTTTTCACGGGGACCGCATCTTATCAACCGATCCGAGCGGACAAAGCACCGGTGTAAAGTCAAATGCAGTGTTCTTGGACATGAACTTGTTGTACCCCTTGGGAATGTCCCACTACTCTTTGCCGTGTGGGAACTATCAATGGCTTGAAAATCCTTGTGAGTTCCCCGACATTAACACCATCGAGGACAACGGGCCACAAGGATGTTTCTTTGAAATTGACGGTCACATTCCACTGGCCCTTCACGATTCAGTCAACGATTTTGTTTTTCCCTGTATGAGTCGACCAGTGACCAGGGACTCAATGAGCCCCTACAACCGATCATTGCTTGAGGATATGGGGATGCATTGGACTCTAAACAGAAACTGATTGCTGATTTGGACCCTAAAGAGAATATCGTTGTTCACCATGGGCTTTTGCACTGGATGGTGAACAATGGTTTCAAAATCACCAACATACATAGGGTCCTGCAGTTCAATCAGAAACCTTATTTGAAAACGTTTATCGATACTTTTGTCGATAAACGTTCTAGGGCAAACTCCAAGGTAGAGAAGGAATTGTACAAGCTCATTCTAAATTCATCGTTTGGCAAAATGTGTGAAAGCGTGCGTAACAGATCTCGCTATGACATAGTGACTGACCATTTTGACTATACACGAATTATTACCGATCTCAATTTCACATCATTTATGAGCATAGAGACCAGCGTGGTTCTTCTACATAGGAAAAAACGACACTTAGTACTGAACAAGAATATAGCAGGAGGTAGTTCAGTACTAGAAATTTCAAAAAAGCTCATGTTGTCCTTCTTTTACAATGTCTGCAAGGTGCAATGGCCACGGGAGGGGGAGGTTCAAGTCTACTATGGGGATACAGATTCTCTGCTGTTAAAGGTAAATGGGACTGAAGATTTATTGGGTGATTTGCAAAATGGGGTGCACATCAGCTCGCGGATGGATTTCACCAACTGGAATTCATCCTTCTGCCCCGAGTTGGTGAAATTTCCAGCCCACAACTGATTATTAAAATTAAAATCAGAGACAGGGAGGGATTTGATATCGCGGGGACTGTTCCCGGATCCCAAAGTTGATTGTGCTGAGACAAATAGTGAGGGTGAAAAGAAGACATGTAAAGGGGTGCCTACACACTTTGTAAAGAGCAATTTTAACATGAGTGTGTACAGAGACTGTGTAGAAAGTAGCCTAGTGCCAAGAGCACAAGTGCTTGCAATTCGCTCTCTACAGTATAGAAATTATACTGTGAGAGTAGAAAAAAAAAGCAATGTCATGTATATCTGACAAGGTCTATGTGCTCGAGAATGGTGTGACTGTCCTACCTCATGGCCACTACCGTATTTCAGATCGAGTTGAATGCGTAGACTATCGTAATCAACTTGGTCTGGATAAACTAATCTAACTAATCAACTAACCACCACCACTCAACCTTTCATAAATTAACCTAACCAGCTAATCTAACCCAAGCACTAACCACCACCACTAACCCAGCCACTACCCTGGAGCAGTGACGACAACTAGTGTTTTTCCTTCATGGCCCCAGGGGGATGGGGACCCTGCCCGAGGCCGGCTTCCGGGGGTGGGGGGCCCTATCAATCACTGTAATGTTCAACTGTGCTAGTTCCAAGTGTATTTTGCTGTTGTACAAAAGTGCTGTAGATGGACAAAAGTGTTTAAAGACAAAAAGTGTTGTACAGAAAAGTGTTGGACAAAAGTGTTGTAAAGAAAAGTGTTTAAAGACAAAAAGTGTTATCGTTGTTCATGTTGAACAAATAGAGTTTTCATGTTGACCAAGTGTCACGTTGAACAAGTGTTATCATATTGCTGTAATAAATGTTGCCATGAAATATTGTTTTTGTTGTTCTTGAATAGATAGATCTATGGGAAAATTAATACTTATTCATTGGGCACATATGATTTACAGTTAGTCATAGTCCGACTGTTGTCAACAGCATGTATCAATTTAAAACACCCTTCAGATCATTTCTGTGTGGACCCTTAATGTCGGGGAAAACAACACTTTTAGCTAGATTAATTCAAAATTGCGATAAAATGTTTTTGAAAAAATTGAAAAAAATCTACTATTGCTATAGTTTCTGGCAAGAGTCCTTTGATAAAATAAAAGCTATTGTCACAAACATACCAATACCATACATAAGGGGACTTGATGTTTTCAATAGTATTGAACCGAACTCGTGGCTCATTATTGATGATTTGGCTGAATCCATTGAACAGTTCTCACAGGAAATGCTACAATTGTTCACTGTCCGATCTCATCATGAGCACATTTCCATAACCCTGGTTCTACACAATCTGTTTCATCAGAGCAAATGTATGCGAACCCTTGCTTTAATTGCACTATCTATATTATCTATCGAGTCGTTCGTGATTATAGCTCGCTCATAACTCTCAATAAACAGATATACCCCGGCACTCCAAAAATTATGTTGTCAGCATACACTCAAGCGACAAGCATGCCCTACGGTTACATTTAATTGGATCTTAATAAGAGCACGCCCGAGGATCTTCGTGTAGTCACCGACATTTTCGACAATGAAATTACAGTATATCTTCCGGTGAACAGTAGAAAAGGCTATTAGTCGCTATCATGACACTGAAGAAACTACATGAACAACGGCATTTATTTTCCGTTTTAAGCACTTCAAAACCCTTGCTTAGGAAGGCCATACTTAAACATGGTGTCGACAATGATTTCATTAATCTAATATATGAACTTTGTTTAAATTTAACTTAGGGCAATGTTTAACTGTCAGAAGGTGTTAGAAAACAGACAAAGCAACATCGTCCCACTGTAGGCGCATTGGATTGTAAAAATAAGGGAAACAAATTTAAAACAAAGCGGCTCCTTCAAGCAGGCGGTAGCTTTTTCACTCTTTTATTACCGATAATTGCAGGACTTGTAAACAGTTTTCTCTAGATGACTAAACCCTATAACTTGACTCCAAAAGAACTTGTCCTCTTCCCCACGAAACATTTTGAGGACAATCTAAGAAATTTCATTAATGATGAGAATATTGACGACGATAAAAAACTGCTTTTGCTCCAAGATACTTTGCGACATATGGACAAACATAAAGCAAATCACAAGATACCCACCGTCGCTGATCCTTCTCACCAAGAAGCATCTCCAGATTCTGTACAATCGGAGGAGAAGGAGTTGAATTGGATTGCATCGAAAATTGGAAATCTATTGCCACTGACCTATCGGGAATAGAGTAAAAGAGTGTTATCTTATCTCGTGTTGGAATCTGGTGATCAAGTTCAAGTCGACAGCACAGGGAAACGAATTATAATTCGGGGAAAAAGTTATAATCTAGTTGATTTAATTTGTTATATGGTAATGAATCGTAAAGGACTTTTATCCTTTGAATATAGTCTATACATCTTTTTAATTGTATCAAAATTTCCCAAAAGTCTTATGGGCAATAGGCAAATTCTAAAGAAACTAAGAGAATATAGTCCTCCAACAACACCATTTAAAAAAGAAGAAGATTCAATATTTTAAGATACTAGCACCACTGATTTCACAACACCTGTGGCTGCTAGTCAAGAGCGAAGACGAATTGATTCACCCACCAGTGTGCAAAAGGGGAGTGGACATTACACTACGTGTTTACGTTCAAAATGGATGAAGTTTTGAAAGGTATTTATGAAAATGTTGGTGAAGCGGGAAGTTTAAGTTCTCCCAAAACGCTTTCTAGAGCTGTCTCCGGCACCACATTGAAAAATGCAAAAGAGTATCTAGAAAATGAACCGAGTTACACACTACATCGGAATCATAGACTTCACAGTAAACAATATAGACAAACTAAAGCCTTTTACCCTCTGCATATAATGTAAATGGACCTTGTAACTCTAGACACTGTTCAACAACATCACAATACACCCTACAAATATATTCTAGTGGCAATCAGTATTTTTAGTCGCTATGCCTATGCCATTCCGCTGCGATCAAAGAGAGGTGTTCAAGTTAATCGGGCCATTGAAAGTATTCTTGAACAGCATTCGTATAGAAAAATTCAATCAGATCGTGGTAGTGAATTTGTTAACCCTCATGTGCAAAAGGTTCTTTTGAAATATAATACAACACTTTATCATAGTCATAGTCCGATAAAGGCTGCATTGGCTGAACGATTAATAAGAACGATTCGTCTATTAATTTCAAGATATTGTACATTGAAAATACACCGACTTTTATTTACGATTTAGACAAAATCATGCAGATATACAACCATCGACCACATCGATCTGTATCCAACTCTAGCCCTCGGGATGTTCACTACAGTGAGAATACATTTGATGCTTTTCTAAAGCAATACTCCAATGGCAATGAGAAGAAAAAGAAGAAGAAATTCAATGTTGGTGATACTGTTCGAATTAATAGAACCGCCAGTATTTTTGAAAAGGGGGATTATTTATGAAGCACTTAAATTGTTAAAGCATACAAAATCCTGGATACTGCACCCACAACGTACCGACCGCGAGATACCAAGGATGCTGAGATTCTCGGTAGTTCTTACGACTATGAACTGCAAAAAGTTCGAAACACTAGTGATAGGTACCAAATTAAAAAGATGATAAAGAGTCGTACTAAAAGGGGCAAGAAACAGTTACTTGTTCGCTGGCTGGGATACAACTCGGATTTTGAATCTTGGCTCAGTGCTGCAGATATAAACGATACCAAATAATTACTATGTGACCTTCGCGTCCAATTTTTTTTGATCCTCTCTACAATGATTTGAATAAAACAAGTGATTTTTGGACAAAACTCTCCCCCATCACCAAATTTGACGGAAAGTATGAAGTGGCTCTTGTCTATTCTATTCTCAAAAATACTTATGACATTCTGAGAAAGGATCGTAAATATGAAGTAAAAATTAGACCCTATGATTGGCCACCTCCACCAGGTGATGAAGAACAAATTCAAAAAATCAATTGGTTGGATTATCCACATATTGAATTACCCTACGAGGAACTCAATTGTATGAATGATTTATGTCGTTCTATCAATAAAAAAGTTTCTGCTCGTAAAAAGGAGGCTTTTCATTTCAACTATTCAAAGGAGGAGGGCAAGAACTACATTAGTTCACCTATTGCTAGCGAAAAGGTTATTTTCAATGATAATCTAAGGAATGTTCTTGGCTTTAAGCTCAATATAATCAACAGTAAAAGTGCCGGACATACTAATTCAATTTTTTCTGACTATTGACTTGCTTTCTCCAGAGACGCTGGTATATTTCTCTACGCATCATTTGTGGAAACATCTCGTGTTGGTAATTCAAATGTCCCCCTCCTACGAGTTCTTGAATGAAAAACCAATCAAGAACATATTCACCACTACAATATTAAGCATCTTCAGTATATTCCCGTAAACACTTCCTATTTGGAACTCTGTCAGTTAAAACTAAGAACTGAATTAGGTGATCCCATGGCAATTTCAAAAGGTTTGGCTGTGATTACATGTCATTTTCGACCCATCGTTCAACAGTAAGATGTCTAATAGAAAAGGGGTATTCACTTGTCCTAATATTGACTGCTATGTTAATACTCTTGGCCCAAGACAACAGGGCAATGGAATGGACTATTACAAGGGTCACTCGTCAATGTCTCGCTACGGTTTTGGCAGCTGGTTTGCTAAGCTGTTATGCTCTTCATTACCACTGGCTGGAAAATATCTTGGACCGGCTGCGAAAGATTTTGCATCCTCTACGCTATACGATTGGGGCTCTGACAAGGATTTTAAAAAAAGTGCTACGTAAAATCTTACGTCCAGTGCGCGTACTCTTGGCGAGAAATTAAAATAAAATAGTAAAGTTTTAAAAAGGTCAAGAAACAACGCATCACTCATCAGTCTCTACTCAACACGGAAACGAAAGACATCCCTTTTGTCGAAGAAAAGAAGGAAAAAGCCGACACGTAGTGTAAACAGAAGCCCCAAGAAGAAAATTGTTAGATCGACACTAGATTTCTTCTCCTAAGATGTCCTACCTGCCGCACAAGGATTCTCAACCTTCAATAACCGCCTCATTGAATCTATTCAATTATGAAAATGTTGTTGTGAGTTTCAAACATGGATACTATGAACAATTTTATCCACTACAGCCCCTCATCCACTTTCAAATTTATTCCAATGAAGACTACTTTATGGACATGTCTTCAACATTTATAGATTTACAAATGAAAGTCCGGAAATCCGATAATACAATACCAGTTCGGGCCGATGGGATATCCTATGAAAATTGTATACTACATAATTTATTTCGTCAAATTAGCGTCTACATCAATGGCACGCTGGTGAGTACAAGCAAAAATCTCTCAAACTATGCAAGCTATATGCAATTCATGTTGATGACGCCCAAGTCATACAAGGAATTGAGAGGAGCCTCCAATGGATATGAATATATTACTAATACTGATAGTACAGATGCACTTAAAAATGCTACAACTAGTGAATTACATCTAGTTGGAAAAATATATCTTGAAATATTTAATATACCCCAATGGCTGCCGCCCAATTTTAAAGAGGATATAAAATTGACGCTTGCTCCATCCAATTTCATATTGAGAAGAGACGTTGCTGGCAATTCCGATGTAAGTCTGTCCCTCACCTGAGTAATACTTCATGAGGTCAAACAGCAGGTCATGATTTCAGCTGCTTTGGCCGTGAATAAACTGAGAGCCAATGTACATAATATTAAACTACTTGTTCCTCATACAATCACCAATCAACGTCATATTGCTATGGGATTACGCGCATTCACCGATTCATCTTTTATCAATTGTAAAATCCTCACGAAACTTGCATTAACATTTGTAAAAAGCGCCAGTGCAATAGGATCGAGGACTGAATGCCCACATAAATTCGATATGTTTGGGCTTTCATCTCTTGCGTTCAAAGTAAATGGTATCCCACTCTACAATCTATCTTTTGATAAATCCTATAGAACATTGTATGAGTTGACTATGCAAACCCTAGATCATGATTCGCAACTATTTGAAAATGAAATAACTGAAGATATGTTACCTAAAACACATGTTTTCATTTTATTAGTCTTGTCTGGCACACAGGATATGAGTATAGTACGTACGGGGACTGTGCGTTTAGAGTGTACATTTGCCAACCCATTGTCTGAGAGTATTGCACTAATCTCACTAAATCAATATGAAGCCTATTGGGAAATCACCCTTGAAGGTAGTGTTCTACTAGACTTGGCGCCATGAACACCAGTCAAATAATCAGTTTATTTAATATGGACCCCTAAATGTCCCAGTACAAATCCTATTGTAGACTCTCAGACTGTCTTGGAACAATTCAAAGCTCAAACACTACCTTGATTATTGTTAATAGCATTTCGTCGACTGTGCTGACGGGTCATTGGCTGTGTATCTTTCAAACAGTGAAGAATATCGAATTTTTTGATCCTCTTGGCCTACCCTATACATTCTACACTCCTCACATCAGCAACTATATTGAGAGCAGTGGGAAAACTATTATTCAAAATCGAAAGAGGGTGCAGGATCTAACGACTAAAAGCTGTGGCTTCCATGCGCTACTATATTTTGTGTTCCGATGTTGTGGCCATACTTACAAGCAGTTTCTCCATATTTATGGTGACAATCCGCGTCTGAACGACTCTCTAGTGGAAAATATTCTTACATTTGTATTTTATATTTATTTCAGTGCCCTAAGAGTAAAGTGCTTTGAAAATGTATGTGGATTTTCTTATAAATAAAATGTATATATATACAAAAATTTCTATAAATCTTCACTTTTAGATTTCTTCATCGGTGTATAGGTAACTATCATGAACCACTAATGCTGGTAAATCATTTGGATTCACTGTACATTGACCCTGATTGATTGCAAAGTCGGGGTCACATTTTCTGCAGTACAATACATCTTCACTCTTGTCATACCTCTTTGTATAGTAAATGATACTATTTGCATTCATATTACGAAATTCACGAGTTTCAATCTGTCTATTTGAAGCAATATCACATACAGTGTTTTCAAGTGGTGAATCACATTCGGTAACTGCCAAATAAAAATCACTTGTTTTATAGTCATAGTAGGCAGTGTCTTCACAACGATGACGTAGAAACAATATTGTCTTGTTACCCAAGCAGTTGAATCGTAGACCAGATTCCTCTTCCCAGAATAATTTAAATCCGCAACGATACCAATCTCGTAGAAATAAACTTAAATCACGTTTAGGATTCTTTCCAATCATAGCGGGGTAAGTATTCTCCCACTGATCACATTTATCATGGTGACAATTGGAGCAGAGGTGCCCGCTAGGGTGAGAGTCACACACCTCCTCAAGACATGAATTACATCATTTAATTTGTACTGCATAGCCTCTATGTAATTTGCAAGGATTACATAATTTACACTTTTCACTATAGTAATAAATAGTTGTAAAAGTCTCGAATTGAGTCCAACCGCCAAGGGTGTAAAGACATAACCGGCATGTATAGAAAATTTTTTTGGTTTCCGATGTAAACTCTCTCACAGCTAAAGCAAAACTGATCGTCCTCATTCGATAAATTCAAAGTGTAGGAAAGAGGAAGAGGAGTAACTCCGTGACTCTGCCTCTTTCGAAGGAGGAGCCATCTACATTGGCAATGAAAGTATATCCACAATATGATTTTGCCGTGTCGTGATCAATATATCAATAAATTGAGTATAAGCATTTGAATCACATTTTAAAAGTTTCATACAATAGTCCAATGGGGGGAGAATCAGTTTTCATTATATTGTCAAGTGTTCCTTGAGAGAATATCCAGTGTTGGAGAGATAACTCGAGAAAATCATCATCCAAAATCAAATGTTTTTCCATAAACACTAGATTTGATCTAATTCGCTCTTTCTCAAATTTATTCATTTTTCAATCCTTTCACTCTGACTGTTGAGTCTAGACTGACCAGAAAAGAAAGTTGGCTCGAACAACACATCGATTGACCTTGACCCCATTAGACTCAATAATCCATGAAAGTGAGAAAGTTCCTGTTTTTCAATTTTCACTGACAAAATCCCTAAAACCATCAAATAAATTGACCAACACACATAACCATCCATGAAAAACATCAAATAAATGTGACAAAATTCCTGTTTTTTCATTCTCACTGACAAAATCCATAAAACCATCCATAAATTTGACAAAATTCCTGTTTTTCAAATTCTCACTGACAAAAACCATAAAAACATGCATAAATTATGTACTGTCACGAGTAGCACCTCCCCTTCTACTTCTGTTTCAATAAGAAGGCCTTATGTTTGGTTTTTGATACCAAATTGTATACAGTTTTTGCCGGTAGCGAGCACCAAATTAAAAGAGAAGAAAAGAAGGTCGGGTCGAAACTCACCAAAAAAAAAAAAAAACAATTAAAAACATGCTATTAAACAACTTGAGAAGATGAAGCTTTCTTTTGACGGTGTAGTTTCCTTGGAGTCAATAGATTGTAACTATTTGAGTGTTCTTCTTTATTTTCGCGGTTCAATGTTGCGACACTGACGAAAACGTGATACTACCCTAAAAACCTTAGGATTTTGAAAACCTAAGAAAAATCTTAGAATACCGTGGCTGCCAGGTATTAATAGGTCCAAGATGGATGCAAGAGAAAACAAATGGATCTATTTTCACAATATCCTTGAACCTACTATACGACACCCCAGGATGTCGCAAAGTCGCCTTGAAGAGACCACTAAAAAGAAAAGCTTAAACAGTAAAGTTGTAAACATCGGTTACTGGTAGGAAGAGTTTGTAGGATTAAAATATTAATCACTTTTATTAAAACATGCATTATTACGCTAATATATATATAGTAACGGGAGCGTAGCGGCTTAGCCGCCGAGCCCCAGCAATAGACACACGGTAAGCTTCTATATATGGATTCTCACTGCCGCTTGTCTTCTAAACGCAAAAACTTTGAGCCTTTTCTTGATGTCATGACGTCCAAATGGTTTTCAAATTAGAAGTGGTGCCTTTGTGAAACTACATTTTTTTTTTTTTTTTTTTTTTTTTTTTTTTTTTACTGGACCTTTAACTTCTGCCTCGGCTTGTCTTTTATCATTATAAAAGATATATCGCGGAACTTTTTTTTTTTAATTATTCAGGTGGTGGGATAAAAACTTCTTTTTCTTCTAACGATTTACCGAGTCCATATTTTTGATTTTCACAGGTATGGTAGGTATTGATGACCTTATCCATGTCAAAATCTGAAACCCAATCATCATCGCTATTATTCTCAACTTGTTTGCTTCATTATACCTCGGCTTATCTTTCGTCTTTATGAAATACATATGGCCGAACCTTTTTTTTAAATAAAGGTATGATAGGCATTGATGACCTTATCCATGTTAAATTTCCAATCCCAATCATCATCGCTATCATTTTGAACTTTGACACGTTTTCAATCTCGCTATCCAGGTTTGTTTTTATTGACATACTGCCCTTCATTTTCATTTTTAACTCCATCACTTATTCGGTGTCGTATATCTTCTAACCGCGTATGTCTTTGCCCTTCATTTTCATTTTTAACATTCTCTGTTTGTCGGTGTCACAAATCTTCTAACCGCCCGTGTCTTTGCTTTTCATTTTCATTTTTGATACATTTTTGGATTTTGATTAACCAGACAATCTAGCAATGGCTTTTGCTTTAGCTGTCCGTATTGATGTTGTCGCAATTGATGGTGCAGGTGGACAAATTTCACATCTTATCACGTTTGATAGTTCAGGTGTTGGTTCCAAAGAATCATCATTTATAATAACTGAAAATGCAAATTTTCGTTTTTTGGGCCTTTCAACAGACTTTATGTTATTTAAATAACTATTGCGTTGGAAACTCAAAATCTTTTTTATGCTATACTTAGTATCATATGAAAAATATTTGCATGATGTCAGACACAGTTTCATGAGTAATACTCACACGACGAACAACATAGTACATGACGTCATTTGCTAAAACCAAAATTAAGGCTCTTAAGGATTTTTCTCAGACTTCTGACCTATCTAAATCATTTTTTATGCGGGAATATCTCAAGATACCAATTTTTTCGAAAACATATGGAGTCGTTTTCGAGAACATATATACATACATACATACATACAAACATACACAATTATTACTCAAATATAAAGATAGTATATAGAACAATATAAAAAAAAAATGACTTAAAATATAAAATAAAAAAGATCACAAATTAAGTTTTTAAAACAAGTTTTTTTTTTCAACTGAAACTAAAGAGTAGCATTAAAACCTATAACTAACAGGAATTATTATGTATATTAGAGGGCTGCCCAACCCACAGTCCCTTGCTCTTTACGCTCAAGTTTGACTTTTTGTCCCAAACCATTGAGAATGACTGCTCAAACACACGAGCCGTTGGATTTGAAGGAGAAGTACTTTGAAGCACTATAAGACTTTAACGTACAGAACAGTTGGTTGAAGAGCCAGACATGTTTTGTTACATTATGGCGCAGTGAAGCACTGGTCCTTGGAAGTTTTGTGGGGTGTTAACTCTACTTCTGTCTGTGGTAATTTCTGTTATTTTTAAGTTTGATATATAATTTGGGCTTATATTGGCTTGCCTCAGTTTTAAGATTAAATAAAAAAAAGAAGTTTTTCAAACTTTCGCGTAAAGAGCGAGGAATTGACGAAGGGGTGATCCCTTTCATATATGTAATTATGTCTGTTTGTTTTAAGTTTTAATCTTGCTCCTTACTTTCAATTGAATTTTTTTCTATTTAATTTCTGATATTTCTTAAATAATGCTGGAAAATCCGGCTACCCCTTAATGGAAAATTCCCTTTCCCCATGAAAAATTCCTCCATGAAAAGAGCCTCCCACGTGTCTCCCCCACTCCCAACAGAAAAAAAAACCTTGAAAAAGTCTGTATACTTTCAAATAACCAATACTATATGCACACAATGGGCTAAGTTCATAATTTGCAGCCCTTCCCCCGGGGATTGCAGGGGGTTAAGTCATCCTCAAAGACATAGTTATTAGATTTTTTGAGTATGCTGAACAAAATGGACATTTTGAAATTCTGATCAGGTGGCTTTGGGGAAACATGAGCGTGGGAGGGGGCTAAATGTCCTCCAATATTTTTGGTCACTTAAAAAGAGCACTAGAACTTTTGATTTCTGATCAAATGAGTCCACTCCTGATCTTCTCCAATCACTGGTTTAATATGTTCATACCTGGGGAAAAAACACAAAAAAGGACAAATAAACACGCATCCGTGATATTCCTTCTGACAAAAAATGTAAAACTCCACAATTATGTACATAGGAGCTTGAAACCTCTACAAAACGGTTCTCTTGCATGCTGAATCTGATGGAGTGATTTTCATTAAGATCGCTTGATGTTTTGGGGGTGTTTTCCCCTTTTTCAAAAATTTTGCAAATTTTCTCAGGCTTTTGACGGGCACTTTCGATTGGTACTATTAAATTTGAAAAATTTTACATATTTTGCATAAGCATCAAAATTCGTTTCTTTTGATATATCTATGGGGTGATCAAAACTCTGTCTCTTATAGTTTCGGTTACTATTGAGCCGCATCATTCTTTATTTACAATCTATTACCACGAACTGTTTGATGGATATTCAATTTTTCAAAGCTTCTTTTTAGAAAGGATTTGTTAAATTTAATTTCTGTTCGTTTTAATTTACATTGTTATTATATTAGTTAATATTAGTAAAATTTGTAATTTTTGTGTTTTTATGCTTGAGAATTAAAACATTGGATTGTAATTAACGATTTGGAAAAAATCTGATCATTCGGTCAAAATTTTAGATGAGCAGTAATTTTGTGGTATAAATTCTTATGTGTCATAGCAACTTTCCCATTGTTCCATTTAGGTAAAGCAGAGCAAATCACCAAGCCTATGCTATGCAAGCTGTCAATAATAGGTTACTGTAAATCTAAATTAATGTTAGAGGCTGCCTAAAACAAATTCCCAACGGTTTTATTTTGAGATCATTCGAACCCAAAAAAATTTTTACAAAATATAAAAATTGGGCCTGAATCAATCATGGTGGAGCTGACAGTCTTTTGTCTTTTGTTCTAAAATGACGACTTTTTGAAAACAACTTAATTTGCACGTATAGAAAGTTGGTAATAGGTAAATCTTGTACATTACGAATATGATCTTAAGTCTTATTTTCAACACTCATGTTCAGCCCCCTCCCACCCATGAAACACGCGTCAATATAGGTCTGAGAACAACAATACGCGAAGTTCAATCCAAGCAGAAAAGCTGAACTGCTAATGCAGAGAAAAAATCGTGTCCACATCAATTCCGCCCACCCTCAACCCTAAACTTGACAACCCCATATTCCTAGAATCCAATAAACAACTTCTCACAACTAGGTAAAATATTGATTTTGATTTTAACAACAAATCATAGGTAGTTTGAAATTGCAAAAGGATTAGAGATTCATCACATTTATTAAATTAAGCACGAGTCTTCTTCGATCTTTGATCTGAGAATCCCCAATTCTCAGGATCAAGGCCAGTACTTTAAAGCCCGATCCAATCTTGTACCTGAAGATGGGCTCGAAAACAGTAGAATTTCACTTTTATTTGTGTGTTATTTTAGTCTTGTATCCAACATGGTAAATCGCGTTAGGTTTTTTTTTTATTTTTTTTTTTTTTATATTTTTTTTTCATTGTCTTTTAATTTAGTATGCCCGAGCATTTTGTTGAGTGTCCTCGCTGCCCGGCAAGTTTATATATTTAGTTGTGCATTATTTCGAAGATTAAAACCTTGAACTTAACCGCTGTAAGCACAATAAGCAAGTCAGCGTCAGCCATAGCTTGGATGGTTCTCAGACCTTTGCCTCGTAAATAATTAGAAAGTTCATTGACAAAACTTTTTTTTTTCACGAAAGAAATTCCTCTTTTTTTAGAGGTCAGTCTTATTTAAGGGCTAAACGTTACTTCCCGTCCAGTGATACGGTTTCGCTTAAGATGAGTCTTATATTTTGTCAAAGCAGTAACATCGTAGGCATCAGAGACAGTAATTGTGTCTGGATATTTTGCCGAAATGTAGTTCCAGTATCGGTCTAGGATCTTCAAATATGTTTCTTTATTGGCCCAGGGAATCCTATGAAGCAAAGCCCGTCTAAGACGTAGGTGCAAGTCAGACTAAGCTTTTCCCTAGTTGCATCACTTTCTAAAAGTGGCTTCGTAGCTTTTGCCAGCTCTGGTTAATCTGGCTTTCGGATCGTATCAAAATTGTCAAAAAGCGACATAGGATAGGATTCTGGCACTTTCCGAGTGCAAATTCTAATTGTTGCGTTGTAAATTCTTAATTCATAAATTCTAGATACCAAACTTAAATTTTGAAGAACCATGGGTTAGTGTCAATGGAAAAATCAAGGTTATCGTTTATAAAATGGGAAAAATGTGTGTCTGGCAAAAGCTTACTTAGCAAAATTTGCCAGTTAAGAATTTGTCGGTCAGCAGCTCCTTGTATTTAGGTATCAGCGATAATATGAATCGCAGGAAGAGAATAGAATGTGAAAAAAAAAATATAGCTTACTTGGGACATATATACGCTAATAATTCTAAATTAGCATAATAGGAAAGCCCTTCTATATATTTGTGCTAGGCTGAAAAAATAATTAGCATTGTTATATCTTCACGGTCTATTATGATGGCTATAAAAACGGATCTTCACAAAGATATGAGTGTATATGTTAGCAGATGACTGTCATGATGACCTTTACAAGAGAAGTGTCAAAAATACCTCAGCTCATGAAAGAGGCGCTAAGGACGACAGCAGAAAAACAGGTGGATCCTGGTTAAATCAGGCCTTAAACCATCTAGAGGGTTTAGAAAGTTCGGTCACAGACGGACAACCCAATGACTACCACTTGCAAAGCAGCTCGCAGCAGATCACACTACATGGTCTAAACAGGTCTCAAAGTTCCTTGATGCCCGGCAAGGTGGAAATGCCTGATTCTCGCCACAAATACAAAGCAAGTAGGTGTCAAAAATTCAAGCATTCTGATTGGTTGGCCAGATAACACCTCAATCAATGTTTTAATTCAATAAATGAGATGGTATCAAACAGTTCGTGGTAACGAACTGTAAGTAAGGAGCGACCCAGCTCAATTGTAACCGAAACTCTAGAAAACGGGTTTCTGATACCAATTGATACATCAAAAGAATTAGATTTCAATGCTGAATTCAAATATATAAATTTCATCGAGTTTAGTCCTACCCATCGAAAGTTACAGCGCCTGAGAAAATTTGGCTGATTTTCTAAAAAAAGAGGGAAAGACCCCCTAAAAGCTATAGAACCTTGATGAAAATCACACCGTCATATTCAGCGTATCAGAGAACCCTAATGTAGGGGTTTCAAGCTCCTATCTACAAAAATGTGGAACTTTGCATTTTTTGCCAGAAGAAAGATCACGGATGCGTGTTTATTTGTTTTTTTTTTTTGTTGTTTTTTTCCCCAGGGGTGGTCGTATTGACCCAGTGGTCCTAAAATATCGTAGGATGACTCATTGGATCGGAAATTAAAAGCTCTAGTGTCTTTTTTAAGTGAAAAAAAAATGGAGGGCAACTAGGCCCCCTCCCACGCTCATTTTTTTCCCAACGTCACCTGATCAAAATTTTGAGATAGACTTTTTGTTCAGCATGGTTGAAAATATGATAAATATATCCTTTAGGATGACTTAATCCACCGAAGTACTCGGGGGGAGGGCTGAAAGTTATGAACTTTGCCCAATGTTAACATATAGTATTGGTTAATAGGAAGTATACAGACGTTTTTAGGGGGGGGGGTTTCTGGTAGTAGGGGGGTGGGTGGGTTGGGGGTTATGTGGGAGGATTTTTCCATGAAGGAAGTTTTCATGGGGGAAGGGACATTTCTATGAAGGGGGTGCCGGATTTGCCAGCATTATTTTAAAAAAAGATCAGAAATTAAATATAAAAAAAACAAGTTTTCCAACTGAAAATAAGGAGTAACATCAAAACTTAAAACGAACAGAGAATACTGCGTGTATAAATGGGTTCACCCCCTAGTCAGTACCACGCTCTTTAAGCCAAAGATTTTTTAGTACTTTCATAAGAGCTATTTATTCTAAATATCGGCCTTTGTGATTAAGGGGTCATTTTTTAAGAATTGGAACAAAATTTGAACTTTAGCTTAAAGAGCGAGGTATTGATTAGTAGGCGAATCCCCTAATATACGTTATTAAAATATATGAATATAGAAGTTAGTTGCATGAATTAATTCTCAAGTAATGTATACTTATTACTAATTAAAACGCTCGTAAATAAAATTAAACAAGTTTCGAGAAAGCAATTTAACAAGAAGAAGCAAAATTAGTATACAAATTTTGTTTTAATAGTTCATGTACGGTGAGCCAAAATCAAAACCTGCATCAATTAAAAAACGTTGAAAAATTAAATAAAAAAAACAAGTTTTTTTAACTGAAAGTAAGAAACGATGTTAAAACTTAAAACGAACAGAAATTATTCCGTATATGAAAGGAGCTGTCCCCACCTCAACGCCTCGCGCTTTACGCTAAAGTTTGACTTTCTCGCAACTCTTATTTTTTTAAACGATAAAAACTTTAGCGTAAAGAGCGAGGCGTTGAGGAGAGGACATCCCCTTTCATATACGGAATAATTTCTGTTCGTTTTAAGTTTTAACGTCGTTTCTTATTTTCAGTTAAAAAAACTTGTTTTTTTTTATTTAATATTCCTTAGAAACGGTGCTTTGGATTGATGCTTCAGGTAACTTGATCTACTATCGTCAACAACATTTCTAGAGTGTGAATTCAACTAGTTTCTCTTAGCCAGGCAATAGACATTCAATTTAGGTAATGTGGTTTAGCCAGGGCTGAATCCAAGATTTTGTTCGGGGGGAGGGGTTGTTGAGGTGGTGGGTTATTTATGAAAAAATTCACATAACGTAACAAAATTTTGTTTAAATGCATTTTTTTTTACTTTTGTACGAGTCGGACAAAAATTTCAGATGGCTCACAATAGTTGCCTCCCCCCTCCTGGATACGGTCGTGGATTTAGCCACCGAGTTTTCTGTAGAATGAAACATTAATCAGATAGACTGAGCTTTTGAGGCAAACTGACCGGAATTTTCGAATGTTTTACTAAAAATTGAGGTTACATTTTGTGTTTTCAATATTAAGACGCATATTGAGCGTTCTTTAAAACGACCTTTTATTTTAAGAATTCTAGTAAACAAGACTGAAAGTAGTAATAGTATTTTGTGTAAGTTAATTATTCTATTTTGTTGCAAATTATCATGTGTGCTATACGTTGCATGATCTATTGTTATTATGGTACCACCAATAGTTTAATTCTGATCAGGACGTGTCTTAGGGACGCATTTGGCCAGCAAAGACAAACAGATAATTATTTTATATATGAAAAACTTATTTATGTTATTGATGAGTGTTTTACTAAATCAAGATAATATGACCATATTTTAGGAAATCCTGTTATCGAAAACAAATAATTTCACCGCAAATTCAACCCCCTAAGAAAATATTACTTGTTTTTACATTTCCTGCTGAATCGAGGCCAAGAGATCTGTATTTATTGAAAAAATTGATATGGATGAGAAGCAATGTCTTTTTTAATCGTCCTTGAAGATAAACAGTTTTAGGTCAAAAAGTAGCTTTGACTTAAGGGTTACAGCAATGAATCTTCTCCGAAAGCAATATAAAGAGGAATAAATTCGACATAAAAGGGGGATTAAAGTACTGGCATGAGATTGCCTTTCTTATTGGATTGAATAGGAACAATCAGGAGAATACTTCAAAGCCATTTCTTTTCTTAATTGAACCTTGTTCTCTAACTCAGATGTGTAACGTAAAAATATTTTTTACGTTAAAAGATGATCATTGCAATAACAAACCATTGCATACATTGGACTTAGTCAGATACTTTTCTTAATTGAACCTTGTTCTCTAACTCAGATGTGTTTGCTCTGCCATTTTACTTTGATTTTGCGGTCTTTCCAAGTCTACTTCTTAAAGATACATGTTACATTTACATCCATGATTGTTCAACTTTTACGGCATTCATATTCAAATTTAAACTATTTTTTGTATCCCTGCTTAGTCGAATCATCCAAGAATAAAGAACCTGAAATAAAATTCTAACACTGATTTATGTAAAGATATTAAATTAAGAAAAAGAAACTGCTGGAAATTATAAATTATTTAAACGTAAATCTCAACAATATCAAAATGACAAAACGACAAAAAAAATCATAAAGAAGAGAAAACGAGGATAGTAATAGCCGGTGAAAAATTGAAGAAAACTCTGTAAATATTTGGGTCGAGACCTCTGCTCAACCTATACTTCCTATACCATCCTATACCTGAGACCTATAGTGAACTTATTAATTCCGATGGTTTTATATATATCCAAAAAATCATATTTCACAATATATTAGAATCTCTGATAATACCAGGCCTGATAAGCGATTAACCATTAAAAAAGCTTTACATAAAACGAAAGCTTGGATTGTCATTCACTATCAAATTTTTATTCAGTGAACGTTTCATCGTTATATGGAAAGGGTCTTCTTTTAACTTTAGTGTTTATTTAAAGATTTTTTTTATATTGTCCTGTGGACTCTAATCTGTATATTCTATAAGTGTATTTATCATTTCCCAGTATTATTGTTGTATTTCCCAGTATTATTGTAGTATAAAATGTTGAAATATCACGGATGCGTATTTATTCCGAACACGATCATACGAATTTTATTTTATTTTTTTCCTCCCAGGGGTGATCGCATCGACCCAGTGTTATTAGAATATCGCGAGAGGGCTGATTCAAACAGAAACTAAAAGTCCTAGAGCCCTTTCTAAGGAACAAAAAAAATTTGGGCGCAACGAGGCCCCCTCCATGGCTCATTTTTGCCCAAAGTCACCCGATCAAAATTTTGAGATAGCAAGTCACCCGATCAAAATTTTGAGATAGCCACTTTGTTCAGCATAGTCGCACAGTCTAAAGGAGGCCCTAGACGGTCAATCATTTTGAATAAATATTTCTGTCTATCGATTGACGTGTGATTTAATCAATCTTCAATCAACCCTTCAATCTTGACCAAAGCTAATCTAACACACTGTTTTTAATCAAAATGATTGAGTCATTCAAACTTTCTATCAATCACCGTCGACACTTGACTCAAGCATCCAACCGGTTCCTAGAAAGTCAATCATGCTCGAATCAATCTATGGACGGAAGCTTTTCATCAAAATGATTGACCGTCTAGGGTGTCCTTAAAAAAAGCTTAATAACTATGTAACTATGTTCCTCCTTAATAACTATATTTTTGAGGATGATTTAATCCCCCACAATCCCCAGGGGAAGGGATAGAGCTTGTGAACGCTGGTTATTGTTTACATATAGAATTGGTTATTGGGAAATATACAATCATTTTCAGAGGGATTTTTTCTGGTGGAAAGGGGTCAGGGGGGAAAGGTTACGTGGGAGGATCTTTCCATGGAGAAATTTTTCATGGGGAAAGGGGATTTTCCTTGAAGGGGGCGCCGGATTTCCCAGCATTATTTAAAAAAAAAGATCAGAAATTAAATAGAAATTTTGTTTTCAACTGAAGTAAGGAGCAACATTAAAACTTATAACGAGCAGAAATTGTTGGGTTTATGAGGGGGTTTGCCCCCTCGTCAATGCCTCGCTCCTTGCTCTAAAGTTATTTTTAGTACTTTCATGAGAGCTATTTATTCAAGTTAAACCCTTTGTGATTCAGGGGTCATTCTTAAAGAATTAGAACGAAATTCAAACTTAAGCATAAAGAGCGAGGTAATGACGAGGGGGCGAAATCCCTCACATACGTAATAAAAATATACGAATATGGAAGTTCGTTACGTTAGTTAATTCGTAAGTTACGTATATTTATTACTAATAAAAACGTTCGTAAATAAAATTATAAGTTTTAGTGCCCTTTTTAAGTAACCAAAAAATGAAGGACAACTAGGTCCCCTCCCCCGCCCCTTTTCTCAAAATCGTCCGTTCAAAATTTTGAGAAAGCCATTTAGCCAGTAAAAAGTTAACAGAAATTATTCTGTATATGAAAGGGGCTGTCTTCTCCTCAACGCACCGCTCTTTACGCTAAAGTTTGACTCTTTCTCTCCACTCTATTTTTTAAAACAAAGAAAAACTTCAGTGTAAAGACCGGGGCGTTGAGGAGGGGACAACTCCTTTCTTACACGGAATAATTTCTGTTCGTTACATGTTTTAGTGTCACTCCTTACTTTCAGTTAATAGAACTTCTTATTTTATTTTTTTATTTAATTACAGATAGGAGATTGAAACCTCTACAATAGGGTCTTCTGATACGCTGAATCTGATGGTGTGATTATGATTCTTAATGATGGTGATCATTAAGATTCTATGACTTTAAGGGGTATTTCTCCTTTTTTTCAAAAATGAGGCAAATACTCTCAGGCCTGGAACTTTTGATGGGTGTAATTGAATTTGATGAAACTTATATATTTGAAATCAGTACTAAAATCCAATTCTTTTAATGTATCTATTTGTATCAAAATTCCGTTTTTTTAGTTTCGATTATTCTTGAGTTGGGTCGCTCCTTACTTACAGTTCGTTACCACAAACTGTTTGATATAATTATTCATTTTTATTTCGATCTCTTTTTAGTTTCCTTTTAATTGGTTGTAATTTTATTTGTCTCAATTTTGAATTATTATGTGACTTTACTTCTGCTAGTATTAGGCTTTAATATTACTTTATTTTTCTTTGGAAACTTCCTTTTTAGAAAGCATTTTTTTTTTTAAATAGTTATTGTTCGACTTCGTATAACATAGCTGAAGTATTGGTTAGTATTAGGAGTACATGCAGAGTAGATTGCAGTTTTTGTACTTAAGAATTAAGCTTTTGGGTTAAAATTGAAATTTTGGACAAAATTTGGATATTCAAATTTTTCGAACAGCAATAGTTGTTTCTTTACAATAAATGTTTAACAAAAATTTTGCTATATATTTTAAGTGAATGGGTAAATGAATTGCTATTAATCAAGATAAAATGACCCCTCACATCCCTTGGAGAGAGGTCTGTAAATCATGAAGTTTGTCCATTGTTTGTGTATAGCATTTGTTATTGAGAATCATACAGACATTTTTCTGATGGTGGTGGGGGGGGGGGGGGGGTCTTCCTCTATGGGGATTTCCATGGGGAGTGTTTTCAGTGGGTAGAGAAGTTTCCGGGGGCTGAACTTTCTAGGAGAAATTTTACATCGGAGGAATTTGCTAGAAATCCTTGACGAAAATATTTTGTTTGTCTTACCGACTCAATTTTATATGTGGAGATGTTAAGGGGAATCATCCAGGGGAAGTTGTTACTGGGTTGGAATTGTATAGTTTCTTTCTGTAGGTGGAGGGGGATTTTTATGGGATATACTTTCCAGAGGGAACTTTCTGTGGGAGCAACTTTCAAACAGGGGATGGGTGGGGGTGGTGCATTTTGCTGGAAAACTTCCACGGAGGAGGGAATAACTGGCATTTTAAAAACAATCAGAAATTGAAGTCTGTTTCAAATGAAAGTGTGCTAAGAAAAATTTCTCACCGAGATCGTCCACAATAAATTTTCTGGGTGGAATTCTCAGCTAGAATGAAATTGTCTGGGGGGAAGGGGAATTGGAATCTTTTTAATTAAAAAAATATTTCAACAAAACAAGTTTGTCAAAGAAAAGTAAAGAGTTCCATTGAGCCAAAAATGAGTAAAAATATATTCAAATAATTTTCTAAGCGTAAAAATACCACGAATCCCCTATAAAATCCCCAAAAACAAACAAAAATTACAATAAACAACCGATCCAAACTCAAAACAAGCAGAAATTAACATGAGTAGGGCTAATAACCCCCACGCCTTCTCAAGACTAGAACATAATTTGCACTTTACTGAAAACAATATACATTTTAAAGGTTTTCACTTGTTTGACTTGAGTAGAAAGGGGGGCGCCAGTCCGGAACGAACCACGTGGTTTATGGTTTTCTCAGTGAGAATGAAAAAACAGGAATTTTCTCACTTAAAAAAACATGAATGTTCTCACATTTATGGTTGTTTTCTTGGATGGTTATGTGTGTTGGTCAATTTATTTGATGTTTTTCATGAATGTCAACAGCAATTCATGTCTGTTTTTATGGTTTTTGTCACTGAGAATGAAAAAAACAGGAACTTTCTCACATTTATGGATGTCAACAGCAATTTATGTTCCTGTTTTATGGTTCGTTGTCAGTGAGAATGAAAAAACAGGAACTTTCTCACTTTTATGGATGTCAACAGCAATTTATGTTCCTGTTTTATGGTTTTTGTCAGTGAGAATGAAAAAACAGGAACTTTCTCACATTTATGGATGTCAACAGCAATTTATGTTCCTGTTTTATGGTTTTTGTCAGTGAGAATGAAAAAACAGGAACTTTCTCACATTTATGGATGTCAACAGCAATTTATGTTCCTGTTTTATGGTTTCTGTCAGTGAAAATGGAAAAACAGGAACTTTCTCACATTTATGGATGTCAACAGCGATTTATGTTCCTGTTTTATGGTTCGTTGTCAGTGAGAAGGAAAAAACAGGAACTTTCTCACATTTATGGATGTCAACAGCAATTCATGTCTGTTTTATGGTTTTTGTCAGTGAGAATGAAAAAACAGGAACTTTCTCACATTTATGGATGTCAACAGCAATTTATGTCTGTTTTATGTCTGTTCGTTGTCAGTGAGAAACAAACATGGCTTCTTTGATCTTTAGGCTAACCTAACCTGATAACTTGATTTACATAATCGGCGGGGGACTTATTGATTCATGAATGGGGAATTAAGAAACAAACAAGGCTTCATTGTTGTTTGGCTAACCTAACCTGAGAAATTGATTTACATAATCGGTGGGGGAGAATGTAATGATTTACGAAAGGGGAATTAAGAAACAAACATGGCTTCTTTGATCTTTAGGCTAACCTAACCTGAGAACTTGATTTACATAATCGGCGGGGGAATTATTGATTCACGAAGGGGAATTAAGAAACATTATGGTTTCTTTGATCTTTAGGCTAACCTAACCTGAGAAATTGATTTACATAATCGCTAGGGGAATGTATTGATTCACGAAGGGGGAATTAAGAAACATTATGGCTTTCTTTAATCTTAGGTCTGAGGGATAAACGTTCTTTAGGTCAGAGAGAAAAATTAATATTTTATTTTTAAATAGGGCTTCATTGATCTTTACTGTCAGGAATTAGAAATGACATCACTTGTTATCTTGGAATTATGCGGGAGTCTAAAGAGATAGAAATTCTATTTTTAAATACGGCTTCACTGAGGTGACAGGACCACGTGATTTATGGTTTTCTCAGTGAGAATGAAAAAACAGAATTTCCAGGTGTAATAACATTGGGGTGATTTACATAATCGGTGGGGGAATTATTGGTTCACGAATGGGGAATTAAGAAACAAACATGGCTTCTTTGATCTTTAGGCTAACCTAACCTGAGAAATTGATTTACATAATCGGTGGGGGAGAATGTAATTATTTACGAAAGGGGAATTAAGAAACAAACATGGCTTCTTTGATCTTTAGGCTAACCTAACCTGAGAAATTGATTTACATAATCGCTAGGGGAATGTATTGATTCACGAAGGGGGAATTAAGAAACATTATGGTTTCTTTAATCTTAGGTCTGAAGGATAAACGTTCTTTAGGTCAGAGAGAAAAATTAATATTCTATTTTTAAATAGGGCTTTATTGATCTTTACTGTCAGGAATTAGAATTATGCGGGAGTCTAAAGAGATAGAAATTCTATTTTTAAATACGGCTTCACTAAGCTTTAAGTCAGAGAGATAAATTGATATTCTAACAAAACCCTAATAGTGTAGCTAGAAAATTTAAGAGATGAAGAGATTAACGTAGGAAAGGGTTTCCTAGAAATTTGAAATGTGTCAACGCAGAGATGCCAAAAACAAAAGGAATACGCTGAAGTTACGATTAGGGGTTATTTGGGCGAAACCGTTTTAGGGAATTATTTCGGCGAAACAGTTAGAGACATTTTAAAAGATGATTTAAAAGATGATTTTAGAAGAGGATTTGAGGGTGAAACTCTCTGGTCGTCATAACACACAAGTTCCATTTGCACAGTGTTGTGAGGTCCCCTACCACAACCCCAAAGAGTCCTCATACCCCACCCCAACCCCGAAGGGTCCTCATACCCCACCCCAACCCCGAGGGAAGCCCCCCGGTCCTAAAAGGTCCACCGGACTCCCAAAGGGCCACCCGGAACTCAAGGGTCCCCCAGACCCCCAAAGGACCCCCCAGGCCCCAAAGGCCCCCTCCCCCCTTGGCCCCAAAGGGTCCCCCCTCCCTCTCCCTCCCTCTCCTCCCCCTCCTCACCTTCCCCTCACCCACCCCTCCTCCCCCTCCCCTCCTCCCCCTCCCCTCCTCCCCCTCCCCTCCCCTTCCCTCCTCCATTTTTTTATATTTTTTGAAACCTATAGTTTGGGATGAGTAGTTTGCTATTTTTGACTTTTCTGAGCTAGGTTTCTTAGCCTTTCATAGGTGTGTGTTGTCAGAAACTTATGATTTGGGATATGTAAATTACTATTTTTGACTTTTCTGAGCTAGATTTCTTAGCCTTTCATAGGTGTTTGTTGTCTGAAACCTATAGTTTGGGATGAGTAGTTTGCTTTTGAACTTTTCAGAGCTGGATTTCTTAGACTTTCGTAGGTGTGTGTTGACTGAAACCTATGATTTGGGATATGTAAATTACTTTTTATGTCTTTTCTAAGCTAGATTTCTTAGTCTTTCGTTGGTGTGTGTTGTCTGAAACCTATGATTTGGGATTTGTTGTTTTGCTTTTTGGACTTTTCAGAGCTAGGATTCCTAGTCCCTCATAGGTGTTTGTTGTCTGAAACCTATAGTTTGGGATGAGTAGTTTGCTATTTCAGGCTTTTCTGAGCTAAGGTTTCTTAGTATTTCGTAGGTGTGTGTTGTCTGAAACTTATCACTTGAGGTGTCTAATTTGCTATTTCAGGCCTTTCTGAGCTAAGGTTTCATAGTATTTCGTAGGTGAATGTTGTCTGAAACTTATAATTTGGGATATGTAAATTACTATTTCGGGCTTTTCTAAGTTAGATTTTTTAGTCTTTCGTTGGTGTATGTTGACTGAAACCTATGATTTGGGATATAAGGTTCTTAGTCTTTCGTTGGTGTGTGTTGTCTGAAACCTATGATTTGGGATTTGTAGTTTGTATTTTGGACTTTTCAGAGCTAGGATTCATAGTCCCTCATAGGTGTTTGTTGTCTGAAACCTATAGTTTGGGATGAGTAGTTTGCTATTTCAGGCTTTTCTGAGCTAAGGTTTCTTAGTATTTCGTAGGTGTGTGTTGTCTGAAACTTATGATTTGAGGTGTGTAATTTGCTATTTCAGGCTTTTCTGAGCTAAGGTTTCATAGTATTTCGTAGGTGAATGTTGTCTGAAACTAATGATTTGGGATATGTAAATTACTATTTCGGGCTTTTCTAAGCTAGATTTCTTAGTCTTTCGTTGATGTGTGTTTTCTGAAACGAATGATTTGGGATGGGTGGGTTGCTATTTTTGACTTTTCTGAGCTGGATTTCTTAGCCTTTCCTAGGTATGTGTTGTCTGAAACCTATGATTTGGGTAATGGTTAATTTGCTATTTTTGACTTTTCTGAGCTAGGTTTCTTAGCCTTTCATAGGTGTGTGCTGTCAGAAAATTATGATTTGGGATTTGTAGTTTGCTTTTTGGACTTTTCATAGCTAGGGTTCTTAGTCCCTCATAGGTGTTTATTGTCTGAAACCTATAGTTTGGGGTGAATAGTATGCTATTTCAAGCTTTTCTGAGCTATGGTTTCTTAGTATTTCATAGGTGTATGTTGTCTGAAACTTATGATTTGGGGTATGTAATTCGCTATTTCCGACTATTCATAACCAGATTTCTTAGTCTTTCGTAGGTGTGTGGTGTCTGAAACCTATGATTTGGGATGTGTGGGTTGCTATTTTTTGACATTTGTGTGCTGGATTTCTTAGCCTTTCGTAGGTGTGTGTTGACTGAAACCTATGATTTGGGGTTCAATTTTTCATAGAAGATAGAACAGTTCATGGTCTCTTCTGAATTTTACCAAAGAAAATAATTCAGTTCTAATTTCTCCAGAGAAAACAAAAATCTTCCACTTCAGTTCTTTATTTCACAAAGACATAAAGAAATTTAAAGTTCAATTCTAAATTTTTCGGTGGAAGATAGAAAAAGTAATACCATACTTATGAATAATTTCACGGAAGATAAAAAGTTCTAGTCCAATTTAAAATTTTCTCAATGAAGTGAAGAAAAGTTCAAGTTCTCTACTGAATTTTACCAAAGAACACAATTCAATTCTAATTTCTCCAGAGAAAATAAAAATCTTCTACTTAAGTTCTTTATTTCGCAAAGACATAAAGAAATTTAAAGTTGAATTATAAATTTTTAAGTGTAAGATAAAAAAAGTAATACCATACATGTGAATATTTTCACGGAAGATAAAAAGTTCTAGTTCAATTTAAAATTTTCTCAACGAAGTCAAGGAAAGTTCAAGTTCTCTTCTGAATTTTCTCAATGAAAAATAAATTAGTCATTGATCATTTCTATTTTTCCAAATAATATAAAAATTTTCCACTTTAGTTCAGATCTGTCTCGAAGAGATGAAAAATTTAAAATACCATTCCAAATTTTTCACAAAAGATAAAAAAGTTCAAGTTCTCTTCAGAATTTTACCAAAGAACACAATTCAATTCTAGTTTCTCCAGAGAAAACAAAAATCTTCCACTTAAGTTCTTTATTCAACAAGGACATAAGGAAATTTAGAGTTCAATTCTAAATTTTTCGATGGAAGATAGAAAAAGTAATACCATACTTGTGAATATTTTCACGGAAGATAAAAAGTTCTAGTTCAATTTTAAATTTTCTCAACGAAGTGAAGAAAAGTTCAAGTTCTCTACTGAATTTTACCAAAGAACACAATTCAAATCTAATTTATCCAGAGAAAATAAAAATCTTCCACCTAAGTTCTTTATTTCACAAAGACATAAAGAAATTTAAAGTTCATTTCTAAATTTTTCAGTGGAAGATAGAAAAAGTAATACCATACGTGTGAATATTTTCCCGGAAGATAAAAAGTTCTGGTTCAATTTAAAATTTTCTCAACGAAGTGAAGAAGAATTTAAGTTCTCTTCTGAATTCTACCAAAGAACACTATTCAATTCTAATTTCACCAGAGAAAATAAAAATCTTCCACTTCAGTTCTATATTTCACAAAGACATAAAGAAATTTAAAGTTTAATTCTAAATTTTTCGGCGGAAGATAGAAAAAGTAATACCATACGTGTGAATATTTTCACGGAAGATAAAAGGTTCTAGTTCAATTTTAAATTTTCTCAACGAAGTGAAGAAAAGTTCTAGTTCCCTACTGAATTTTACCAAAGAACACAATTCAATTCTAATTTCTCCAGAGAAAACAAAAATCTTCCACTTAAGTTCTTTATTCTCATAGACATAAAGAAATTCAGAGTTCAATTCTAAATTTTTCGGTGGAAGATAGAAAAAGTAATACCATACTTGTGAATATTTTCCCGGAAGATAAAAAGTTCTAGTTCAATTCAAAATTTTCTCAACGAAGTGAAGAAAAATTCAAGTTCTCTTTTGAATTTTACTAAAGAACACAATTCAATTCTAATTTCACCAGAGAAAACAAAAATCTTCCACTTAAGTTCTTTATTTCACAAAGATATAAAGACATTTAAAGTTCAATTCTAAATTTTTCGGTGGAAGATAGAAAAAGTAATACCATACTTGTGAATATTTTCTCAAAGAGATGAAAAATTTAAAATACTGTTCCAAATTTTTCACAGAAGATAAAAAAGTTCAAGTTCTCTTCGGAATTTTACCAAAGAACATAATTCAATTCTAATTTCTCCAGAGAAAACAAAAATATTCCACTTCAGTTCTTTATTTCACAAAGACATAAAGAAGTTTAGAGCTCAATTCTAAATTTTTCGGTGGAAGATAGAAAAAGTAATACCATACTTGTGATTATTTTCCCGGAAGATAAAAAGTTCTAGTTCAATTTAAAATTTTCTCTACAAAGTGAAGAAAAATTCAAGTTCTCTTCTGAATTTTACCAAAGAACACAATTCAATTCTAATTTCACCAGAGAACATCAAAATCTTCCACTTAAGTTCTATATTTCACAAAGACATAAAGAAATTTAAAGTTCAATTCTAAATTTTTCAGTGGAAACAAGAAAAAGTAATACCATACTTGTGAATATTTTCCCGGAAGATAAAAAGTTCTAGTTTAATTTAAAATTTTCTCAACGAATTGAAGAAAAGTTCAAGTTCTCTTCTGAATTTTACCAAAGAACACAATTCAATTCTAATTTCACCAGAGAAAATAAAAATCTTCCACTTCAGTTCTATATTTCACAAAGACATATAGAAATTTAAAGTTCAATTCTAAATTTTTCAGTGGAAGATAGAAAAAGTAATACCATACCTGTGAATATTTTCTCGAAGAGATGAAAAATTAAAAATACTGTTCCAAATTTTTCACAGAAGATAAAAAGGTTCAAGTTCTCTTCGGAATTTTACCAAAGAACACAATTCAATTCTAATTTCTCCAGAGAAAATAAAAATCTTCCACTTAAGTTCTTTATAGAGAACTTAAGTATTCTTTATTATCCACTTAAGTCCACTTTAAGTTCCATGAAGATCAAAAGTTTCACTTTATTTATAATTTTTCTTAAATTCAGTTCTAATTTTTCTCAAAGAGATGAAAAATTTAAAGTTCTGTTCCAAATTTTTCATAGAAGATTTTAATAAATAAATAGAAACATTTCTACATGTTTAAGTTAGGTTAGGTTAGGTTAACTTATCATGAGCCCTCATCATAATCTAAGCTAACCTAACCTATCTTAAACATGTAGAAATTTTTCTCTTTATTTATTAATATTTATTTATACCTAACCGAACCTATTGTTTTTGAGGTTTGATGAACAAGTTTGAACGATTGTCTTTAATAATAGAAGGAGTCACTCATTTTTTAATTTAAAAATTTTAGGGGTAAATCCATAAGACAAAGGAGCTAAAATTTAATTTAAAATTAGAATAGAACTTAAAATTTTTCATCTCTTTGAGAAAAAACCAGAACTGAAGTGGAACCTTTTCATTTTCTTGTAAAAATTAGAAGAGAACTTTGAATTTTTTATTTCTTTGAGAAATTAAAAACTGAAGTGGTAGCTTTTTTCATTTTCATTGGTAAAATTCAGAATTGAGCTAACTTTTTTATCTTCTTTAAGAAAATTCAGAAGAGAACTTGAACATTTTGCACTTCTTCGAGAAAACTCAGAATTAAAGTGATGCACCTTATCTTCATGTCGAAGATTCAAAATCAATGTATAACTTTTTCTATCTTCTATGAAAAATTTGGAACAGAACTTTAAATTTTTCATCTCTTTGCAAAAAATCGGAACTGAACTTAAGAAAATTAGAATTAAAGTGAAAATTTTTATCTTCACTGGAAAATAATCACAATCATAGTATAACTTATCCTATCTTCTACAGAAAAATTTAGAACTGAACTTTAAATTTTTTATGTCTTTGAGAAATTATGAACTGAAGTGGAAGGTTTTTTCATTTTCATTGGTAAAATTCAGAATTGAGCTAACTTTTTTCACTTCTTTAAGAAAATTCAGAAGAGAAATTGAACATTTTGCACTTCTTCGAGAAAACTCAGAATTAAAGTGATGCACCTTATCTTCATGTCGAAGATTCAAAATAAATGTATAACTTTTTCTATCTTCTATGAAAAATTTGGAACTGAACTTTAAATTTTTCATCTCTTTGCAAAAAATCGTAACTGAATTTAAGAAAATTAGAATTAAAGTGATACTTTTTATCTTCACTGGAAAATAATCACAATCATAGTATAACTTTTCCTATCTTCTACAGAAAAATTTAGAACTGAAATTTAAATTTCTTATGTCTTTGAGAAATTATGAACTGAAGTGGAAGGTTTTTTCATTTTCATTCGTAAAATTCAGAATTGACCTAACTTTTTCCTCTTCTTTAAGAAAATTCAAAACAGAACTTGAAAATTTTGCACTTTCTTTGAGAAAACTCTGAATAAAAGTGGAGTTCCTTATCTTCCTTATCTTCATGTTGGATATTCACACTCAATATATAACTTTTTCTATCTTATATGAAAAATTTGGAACAGAACTTTACATTTTTCATTTCTTTGAGAAAAATCAGAACTGAATTTAAGAAAAATTATAAATAAAGTGAAACTTTTCGATCTTCATGGAAAATAATCACAATCATAGTATTACTTTTTCTATCTTTCATCTAAAAATTTAGAATAGAACTTTAAATTTCTTTATTTCATTGTGGAACTTAAAACTGAAGTGGAAGATTTTAATTTTATCTGGAGAAATTAGAATGAAGTGTGTTCTTTGGTAAAGTTCAGAAGAGAACTTGAACTTTTCTTCACTTCGTTGAGAAAATTTTAAATTGAACTAGAACTTTTAATTTTCCGTGAAAATATTCACAAGTGTGATATTACTTTTTCTATCTTCCACCGAAAAATTTAGAATTGAACTTTAAATTTTTATATGTCTTTGTGAAATAAAGAACTGAAGTGGAAGATTTTTATTTTCTCTGGTGAAATTAAAATTTAATCGTGTTCTTTAGTAAAATTCAAAAGAGAACTTGAACTTTTCTTCACTTCGTTGAGAAAATTGTAAATTGAACTAGAACTTTTTATCGTCCGAGAAAATATTCACAAGTATGGTATTACTTTTTCTATCTTCCACCGAAAAATTTAGAATTAAACTTTAAATTTCTTTATGCACTTGTGAAATAAAGAACTTAAGTGGAAGATTTTTATTTTCTCTGGAGTAAATAGAATTGAAGTGTGCTCGTTGGTAAAATTCCGAAGAGAACATGAACTTGTTTATCTTCTGTGAAAAATCTGGAACAGTATTTTAAATTTTTCATCTTTTCGAGAAAATATTCACAGGTATGGTATTACTTTTTCTATTTTCCACCGAAAAATTTAGAATTGAACTTTAAATTTCTTTATGTCTTTGTGAAATATAGAACTGAAGTGGAAGATTTTTATTTTCTCTGGTGAAATTAGAATTTAATTGTGTTTTTTGGTAAAATTCAGAAGAGAACTTGAATTTTCCTTCACTTCATTGATAAAATTTTAAATTGATTAAGAACTTTTTATCTTCCGGGAAAATATTCACAAGTATGGTATTACTTTTTCTTGTTTCTTTCGAAAAATTTAGACTTGACCTTGAAATTTCTTTATTTCTTTTTGAAATTAAGAGCTGAGGTGGAAGATTTTGATTTTCTCTGGTGAAATTAGAATTGAATTGTGTTCTTTGGTAAAATTCAGAAGAGAACTTGAATTTTTCTTCACTTCGTTGAGAAAATTTTAAATTGAACTAGAACTTTTTATATTCCGGGAAAATAATCACAAGTATGGTATTACTTTTTCTATCTTCCACCGAAAAATTTAGAATTGAACTCTAAATTTCTTTATGTCTTTGTGAAATAAAGAACTGAAGTGTAAGATTTAAGTTTTCTCTGGAGAAATTAGAATTGAATTATGTTCTTTGGTTAAATTCTGAAGAGAACTTGAACTTTTTTATCTTCTGTGAAAAATTTGGAACATTATTTTAAATTTTTCATCTCTTCGAGAAAATATTCACAGGTATGGTATTACTTTTTCTATCTTCCACCGAAAAATTTAGAATTGAACTTTAAATTTCTTTGTGTCTTTGTGAAATAAAGAACTTAAGTGGAAGATTTTTATTTTCTCTGGTGAAATTAGAATTGAGTTGTGTTCTTTGGTAAAATTCAGAAGAGAACTTGAATTCTTCTTCACTTCGTTGAGAAAATTCTGAATTGAACAAGAACTTTTTATCTTCCGGGAAAATATTCACGAGTATGGTATTACTTTTTCTATCTTCCACCGAAAAATTTAGAATTGAACTCTGAATTTCTTTATGTCTTTGTAGAATAAAGAACTTAAGTGGAAGATTTTTGTTTTCTCTGGAGAAATTAGAATTGAATTGTGTTCTTTGGTAAAATTCAGTAGAGAACTTGAACTTTTCTTCACTTCGTTGAGAAAATTTTAAATTGAACTAGAACTTTTTATCTTCCGTGAAAATATTCACACGTATGGTATTACTTTTTCTATCTTCCACCGAAAAATTTAGAATTGAACTTTAAATTTCTTTATATCATTGTGAAATAAAGAAATGAAGTAGAAGATTTTTATTTTCTCTGGTGAAATTAGAATTGAATTGTGTTCTTTGGTAAAATTCAGAAGAGAACTTGAATTCTTATTCACTTTGTTGAGATAATTTTAAATTGAACTAGAAATTTTTATCTTCCGGGAAAATATTCACAAGCATGGTATTACTTTTTCTATCTTCCACTGAAAAATTTAGAATTGAACTTTAAATTTCTTTATGTCTTTGTGAAATAAATAACTTAGGTGGAAGACTTTTATTTTCTCTGGATAAATTAGAATTTAATTGTGTTCTTTGGTAAAATTTAGTAGAGAACCTGAACTTTTCTTCACTTCGTTGAGAAAATTTTAAATTGAACTAGAACTTTTTATCTTCCGTGAAAATATTCACAAGTATGGTATTACTTTTTCTATCTTCAATCGAAAAATTTAGAATTGAACTCTAAATTTCTTTTTGTCTTTGTGAAATAAAGAACTGAAGTGGAAGATTTTTGTTTTCTCTGGAGAAATTAGAATTGAATTGTGTTCTTTGGTAAAATTCCGAAGAGAACTTGAACTTTTGTATCTTCTGTGAAAAATTTGGAATAGTATTTTAAATTTTTCATCTCTTCGAGACAGATCTGAACTAAAGTGGAAAATTTTTATATTATTTGAAAAAATAGAAATGATAAATGACTAATTTCTTTTTCATTGAGAAAATTCAGAAGAGAACTTGAACTTTCCTTGACTTCGTTGAGAAAATTTTAAATTGAACTAGAACTTTTTATCTTCCGTGAAAATATTCACAAGTATGGTATTACTTTTTCTCTCTTCCACCGAAAAATTTAGAATTGAACTTTAAATTTCTGTATGTCTTTGTGAAATAAAGAACTTAAGTAGAAGATTTTTATTTTCTCTGGAGAAATTAGAATTGAATTGTGTTCTTTGGTAAAATTCAGTAGAGAACTTGAACTTTTCTTCACTTCGTTGAGAAAATTTTAAATTGGACTAGAACTTTTTATCTTCTGTGAAAACATTCATAAGTATGGCATTACTTTTTCTATCTTCCACCAAAAAATTTAGGTATTGAACTTTAAATTTCTTTATGTCTTTGTGAAATAAAGAACTGAAGAGGAAGATTTTTGTTTTCTCTGTAGAAATTAGAACTGAATTGTGTTCTTTGTTAAAATTCAGAAGACATCATGAACTTTTCTATCTTTTACGAAAAATTGAGCCCCAAATCATAGGTTTCATTCAACACACACCTACAAAAGGCTAAGAAATCCAGCTCTGAAAAGTCAAAAAATAGCAAACCACTCATCCCAAATCATAGGTTTCAGACACCACATACCTACCAATGACTAAGAAATCTGGTTATGAAAAGTGGGAAATAGGAAATTACACACCGCAAATCATAAGTTTCAGACAACACACACCTATGAAATACTAAGATATCTTAGCTCAGAAAAGCATGAAATAGCAAACTATTAATCCCAAACTATAGGTTTCAGACAACAAACACCTATGAGGGACTAAGAATCCTAGCTCTGAAAAGTCTAAAAAGAAAACTATAAATCCCAAATCATAATTTTCTGACAGCACACACCTATGAAAGGCTAAGAAACCTAGCTCAGAAAAGTCAAAAATATCAAATTAACCATTACCCAAATCATGGGTTTCAGACAACACACACCTAGGAAAGGTTAAGAAATCCAGCTAAAACAAGTCAAAAATAGCAACCCACCCATCCCAAATCATTGGTTTCAGACAACACACATCAACTAAAGACTAAGAAATCTAGCTTAGAAAAGCCCGAAATAGTAATTTACATATCCCAAATCATTAGTTTCAGACAACATTCACCTACGAAATACTATTAAACCTTAGCTCAGAAAAGCCTGAAATAGCAAATTACACACCTCAAATCATAAGTTTCAGACAACACACACCTACGAAATACTAAGAAACCTTAGATCAGAAAAGCCTGAAATAGCAAACTACTCATCCCAAACTATAGGTTTCATACAACAAACACCTATGAGGGACTATGAATCCTAGCTCTGAAAAGTCCAAAAAGCAAACTACAAATCCCAAATCATAGGTTTCTGACAACACACACCAACGATAGACTAAGAACCTTATATCCCAAATCATAGGTTTCAGTCAACATACACCAACGAAAGACTACAAAATCTAACTTAGAAAAGTCCGAAATAGTAATTTACATATCCCAAATCATAAGTTTCAGACAACATTCACCTACGAAATACTATGAAACCTTAGCTCAGAAAGGCCTGAAATAGCAAATTATACACCTCAAGTCATAAGTTTCAGACAACACACACCTATGAAATACTATGAAACCTTAGCTCAGAAAAGCCTGAAATAGCAAACTACTCATCCCGAACTATAGGTTTCAGACAACAAACACCTATGAGGGACTAAGAATTCTAGCTCTGAAAAGTCCAAAAAGCAAAACAACAAATCCCAAATCATAGGTTTCAGACAACACACACCAACGAAAGACTAAGAAATCTAGCTTAGAAAAGCCCTAAATAGTAATTTACATATCCCAAATCATAAGTTTCAGTCAACACACACCTACGAAAGTCTAAGAAATCCAGCTCTGAAAAGTTCAAAAGCAAACTACTCATCCCAAACTATAGGTTTCAGACAACAAACACCTATGAAAGGCTAAGAAATCTAGCTCAGAAAAGTCAAAAATAGTAATTTACATATCCCAAATCATAAGCTTCTGACAACACACACCTATGAAAGGCTAAGAAACCTAGCTCAGAAAAGTCAAAAATAGCAAACTACTCATCCCAAACTATAGGTTTCAAAAATATTAAAAAATGGGGGAGGGAAGGGGAGGGGAGGGGGAGGAGGGGTGGGGGAGGGGAAGGTGAGGAGGGGGAGGAGAGGGAGGGAGAGGGAGGGGGACCCTTTGGGGGGCAAGGGGGGAGGGGGCCTTTGGGGCCTGGGGGGTCCTTTGGGGGTCTGGGGGACCCTTGAGGTCCGGGTGGCCCTTTGGGAGTCCGGTGGACCTTTGAGGACCGGGGGGAGCTTCCCTCGGGGTTGGGGTGGGGTATGAGGACCCTTCGGGGTTGGGGTGGGGTATGAGGACTCTTTGGGGTTGTGGTAGGGGACCTCACAACACTGTGCAAATGGAATTTGTGTATTAAGACGACCAGAGAGTTTCACCCTCAAATCCTCTTCTAAAATCATCTTTTAAATCATCTTTTAAAATGTCTCTAACTGTTTCGCCGAAATAATTCCCTAAAACGTTTTCGCCCAAATAATCCCTAATTGTAACTTCAGCGTATTCCTTTTGTTTTTGGCATCTCTGCGCTGACGCATTTCAAATTTCTAGGAAACCCTTTCCTACGTTAATCTCTTCATCTCATAAATTTCCTAGCTACACTATTAAGGTTTCCTTAGAATATCAATTTATCTCTCCGACTTAAAGCTCAGTGAAGCCGTATTTAAAAATAGAATTTCTATCTCTTTAGACTCCCGCATAATTCTAATTCCTGACAGTAAAGATCAATGAAGCCCTATTTAAAAATAGAATATTAATTTTTCTCTCTGACCTAAAGAACGTTTATCCCTCAGACCTAAGATTAAAGAAATCATAATGTTTCTTAATTCCCCCTTCGTGAATCAATACATTCCCCTAGCGATTATGTAAATCAATTTCTCAGGTTAGGTTAGCCTAAAGATCAAAGAAGCCATGTTTGTTTCTTAATTCCCCTTTCGTAAATAATTACATTCTCCCCCACCGATTATGTAAATCAATTTCTCAGGTTAGGTTAGCCTAAAGATCAAAGAAGCAATGTTTGTTTCTTAATTCCCCATTCGTGAACCAATAATTCCCCCACCGATTATGTAAATCACCCCAATGTCATTACACCTGGAAATTCTGTTTTTTCATTCTCACTGAGAAAACCATAAACCACGTGGTCCTGTCACCTCAGTGAAGCCGTATTTAAAAATAGAATTTCTATCTCTTTAGACTCCCGCATAATTCCAAGATAACAAGTGATGTCATTTCTAATTCCTGACAGTAAAGATCAATGAACCCCTATTTAAAAATAGAATATTAATTTTTCTCTCTGACCTAAAGAACGTTTATCCCTCAGACCTAAGATTAAAGGAAGCCATAATGTTTCTCAATTCCCCCTTCGTGAATCAATACATTCCCCTAGCGATTATGTAAATAAATTTCTCAGGTTAGGTTAGCCTAAAGATCAAAGAAACCATAATGTTTCTTAATTCCCCCTTCGTGAATCAATAATTTCCCCGCCGATTATGTAAATCAAGTTCTCAGGTTAGGTTAGCCTAAAGATTAAAGAAGCCATGTTTCTTTCTTAATTCCCCTGTCGTAAATCAATACATTCTCCCCCACCGATTATGTAAATCAATTTCTCAGGTTAGGTTAGCCAAACAACAATGAAGCCATGTTTGTTTCTTAATTCCCCATTTGTGAACCAATAATTCCCCCACCGATTATGTAAATCAAGTTCTCAGGTTAGGTTAGCCTAAAGATCAAAGAAGCCATGTTTGTTTCTCACTGACAACGAACAGACATAAAACAGACATAAATTGCTGTTGACATCCATAAATGTGAGAAAGTTCCTGTTTTTTCATTCTCACTGACAAAAACCATAAAACATACATAAATTGATGTTGACATCCATAAATGTGAGAAAGTTCCTGTTTTTTTATTCTCACTGACAACGAACCATAAAACAGGAACATAAATCGCTGTTGACATCCATAAATGTGAGAAAGTTCCTGTTTTTCCATTCTCACTGACAAAAACCATAAAATAGGAACATAAATTGCTGTTGACATCCATAAATGTGAGAAAGTTCCTGTTTTTTCATTCTCACTGACAAAAACCATAAAACAGGAACATAAATTGCTGTTGACATCCATAAATGTGAGAAAGTCACTGTTTTTTTTATTCTCACTGACAACGAACCATAAAATAGGAACATAACTCGCTGTTGACATCCATAAATGTGAGAAAGTTCCTGTTTTTACATTCTCACTGACAAAAACCATAAAACAGGAACATAAATTGCTGTTGACATCCATAAATGTGAGAAAGTTCCTGTTTTTTTATTCTCACTGACAACGAACCAAAAAAAATGAACATAAATCGCTGTTGACATCCATAAATGTGATAAAGTTCCTGTTTTTTAATTCTCACTGACAAAAACCATAAAATAGGAACATAAATTGCTGTTGACATCCATAAAAGTTATAAAGTTCCTGTTTTTTTATTCTCACTGACAAAATCATAAAACAGGAACATGAATTGCTGTTGACATCCATAAATGTGAGAAAGTTCCTGTTTTTTTATTCTCACTGACAACGAACCATAAAAAAGGAACATAAATCGCTGTTGACATCCATAAATGTGAGAAAGTTCCTGTTTTTCCATTCTCACTGACAAAAACCATAAAACAGGAACATAAATTGCTGTTGACATCCATAAATGTGAGAAAATTCCTGTTTTTTCATTCTCACTGACAATGAACCATAAAACAGGAACATAAATTGCTGTTGACATCCATAAAAGTGAGAAAGTTCCTGTTTTTTCATTCTCACTGACAACGAACCATAAAACAGGAACATAAATTGCTGTTGACATCCATAAATGTGACAAAGTTCCTGTTTTTCCATTCTCACTGACAAAAACCATAAAACAGGAACATAAATTGCTGTTGACATCCATAAATGTGAGAAAGTTCCTGTTTTTTTATTCTCACTGACAATGAATCATAAAACAGACATGAATTGCTGTTGACATCCATAAATGTGAGAAAGTTCCTGGTTTTTCATTCTCACTGACAACGAACCATAAAACAAACATAAATTGCTGTTGACATCCATAAATGTGAGAAAGTTTCTGTTTTTTCATTCTCACTGACAAAAACCATAAAACAGGAACATGAATTGCTGTTGACATCCATAAATGTGAGAAAGTTCCTGTTTTTTCATTCTCACTGACAACGAACCATAAAACAGGAACATAAATTTCTGTTGACATCCATAAATGTGAGAAAGTTTCTGTTTTTTCATTCTCACTGACAACGAACCATAAAACAGGAACATAAATTGCTGTTGACATACATAAATGTGACAAAGTTCCTGTTTTTTCATTCTCACTGACAAAAACCATAAAACAGACATGAATTACAGTTGACATCAATGAAAAACATCAAATAAATTGACCAACACACATAACCATCCAAGAAAATATCCATCAAAGTGAGAAAATTCCTGTTTTTTTAAGTGAGAAAATTCCTGTTTTTTCATTCTCACTGATAAAACCATAAACCACGTGGTTCGTTCCGGACTGGCACCCCCCTTTCTACTGACTTGCAATAAACAAAAAATTATTAAGACTTCAAGGAATAATTATAGAATATCTATATTATACTGACAATCCACGTTTATTTATTATTTTATTTTCAATCTAGTGTAAATTATGTTCTGGTGTTAAGAAGACATGGTGGTTGTCAGCCCAATCCTTTTAATTTTTGCACGTTATGAGTTTGACCAGGTTATCTATTATAATTTCTGTTCGTTTTGGATTTCATTTATTTATGAATGGTGATTTGTGGTAGTTTTACATTTGGAAGATAAGAAAAACTAACTCGTAGAATTTGACAAAGCTTTCGTCCGTAAAAACTTAAACAATAAGAATGTGTTGGTTCCCAATCCTTTTATGCTTTCAAAGGAAAACTAAACCTTCTTAAACTTTTTGATGCCATATGTTTTTAGCTTAATTTTGATGATTATTCGCCTACATTTTTTCGTCTTAATTTTTCTTTATTTTCGCACCCTTTACTGGCAAAAATCGCAGACGTTCATATGGAAGTCCTTTCCACAAAAATTGGTTTGCGAATTGTTTTCTAGGTTTTTCAGATACTTACGGTGTGTAAATTCCACTTTTTCACTTTCATTAGATCTTCTCAAAGAAACTAAAAAAAAACCAAACCAAACAAAACAACTCAAATAAAATTCTCAAACTCGGAAAATCCCATTTTCCGCGCGGGAGGGGGGAGGTATTTTCCAAGGCGGGGGGGGGGGTTAACGCCTAGAATCCAGCTGTTCTCCATGTCAATTTTCATTCATCCTAACCAAAAGAAACCAAAGGTAACCAAAAGAAAGGAAAGCATAGTAAAAACGAACAATGAAAAAAAAATGGATGTGTCGAGGTGGTATTTCCCGCCGGGGGGGGGGGGTATTTTCCTATGGTATTTTTCGCCGGGGTATTTTTAGCGGGAGAGTATTTCTTGTGAGGAGACGGGTACTTTCCCGTTTTTTCCGCGGGGGGATTTTCCGGGGGTTAAACACCTAAAACCTTAGAATCAGAACGAAAAACCAATAATGTGTCAATTGTAGTCGAAATTCCCTTTTAATTTAAGTTTAAGTTTATTTCTTTAATTTTTTCTTGTTTGTTTTAAGTTCTAATGTTGCCCCATACTTATATGTTGATTTTTGTCTATTTAATTTACTTATCTAGAAACCGCAAACGATATTTGTTCTTAAATATTATTAATGAATTGCTGAGATTAATGACTTAATGAAAAACTGCTACTGGTATTTACAGTTCACATGTGTTCACTATTTTTTTTTTACAATTTTGAAGTTTTGCCGCAATTTCTGCAATAAGTGTTTTCAACTATGGTTTCCAATCCCGTGCTCTAGCTCTCCTACTCTGTAAAATGCTTGATTTACTATGCGGACCCAAGCCCTAATTGAGCCTAAAACCGAAGCTAAAACCTATTTTGGTTCCCGAATTCTGGCGACAAAATTCTATTTTGTTTTTCCCCCGAAATTTGCCTGAATCTTGAAGACTTGTCCCCGAAAACTCGCCAAGTTTTTAAGGTTTGTACCCGAATTTCAAGATTCGAGAGTGGAAGCCCTGCTCCAGATAATGTGTTGATTTACGCAACAAATCTTTCTTTCCCTTAAAAAATAGGAGTTTGTATTTGGGGCCCAAGTGACCCCAATTACAAAAAGCATTGCAAAAAGTACTGAAATTGCATAAAATTCCTTAGGTTTGTTTCAAAAGTGTCAAATTTTATTTATAATTCGGTAAATATATCCTGCTTTGTCTCAAGTCTAGAGAAATCGAATGGAAGATTTCAGGCAATTTTGGGAGTGGAAGGGACTTAAAGTTCTGCATATTGGGGAAGGAGTAATTTTTACTATCAAGATTAACAGAAATAATAGCTACCACTTCTGAATCAGCTTCAAACAGCCATTTCTCCTCACTAGACAGTTTTTTTTCTCAAAGTACGTTTTTAAACTCAATGAGCCTTGGTTCGGGTTTTACTAGGCTGCAGCTGTTGTTACAACAATGATTGCAACCAGTCAGTAGGACTCATTAACAATACTCATGACTCATGAATGATTTACTCATGACTCATGATTCATGGACTCATGACTAATTTATTGATAGTTTGTAAAGTATATCCTTCTTTATCTCAAGACTGGGGAATATTTCTTGCGGGGGTATGAAAACAATTATTTTGCGCTTATGAGAATATATTTGCGTCGTCTATTTTCCATAAAGATTTCGCACTTGTGTGCAAACGATTTTTTCCTTGGTTCTTACGAATGAATACATACCACAGGTATTTCTCTAATTTATGCCTGTCATACAAACCATGAGAAGATAATGTTTAAATTTGCGAAGACAATGAGTATCAGAGTGTATACTACGTAAGCGGATCTTTCGAATATTTATTCAGCAGCCTTCATAGGTGAAGCATGATATAAGACAAATAAAAAGAAAAAACTTATTCAAAAAATTCCATCGATAAAAGGAATTTTCAAACTAAAATCGCAAAATAAATTTTAAGAGTTTCATTGTCCTCAACTCAAATTGGTTCAAGGACTGCCCACTTTTTGTTCCATGAATTTTTTCCTTGAGCATCCAAAAATGTGTCATTTTTAGCTGAAATGTTTCCATTTTGGAATTTCAAAACTAGAAGTTATTAGTTTTACCAGTTGTATTATTGACCAAAACACTTTGAAAACCTCATTCAAACGGCTAAGTTATATCAGACATATTGACAACGAAATAATTCATTTCAAACATTCATACAAAATCATTTAGTGTGAAAGCACGAAACTGATTTAAACATGTAAATTCCTTACTTTGGAGAAAATCCTTTACGTACGACATCCCTGGCAAAACCTGGATGCTCAAAAAATATACCAAAATAACTTTCTATAAAAAATAAAGCAATAGTATTTTTGTCTCGGTAGAACAAATGTTCTGAATGAGTATAAACTTGGAAGCAAATAAACTCGTTTGATTAATTAACGCTATTCATCCATTCTTTTGAGAGAGGCTAGGGAGAAGAATGCCAAAGCATTTCCTTTTCTCCATAAAATGTTCCACTTAGGAATAACAACTAAGAGATGTCAGCTTTGAAATGAATGTGCAATCCCTATAAGTTATTGTTGGCTTAGAGAAGGGGTGTCAAGCTCTATCTTCCAAAGAACAAATTCCTCTTGTCAAATGCATCAGTGACCAAGAAATTTATTCAACTTCTTCTTTCTATTAGAAGTTTGAACTACTCATTGAAATCGTACGTTGATTTTCAGCGATGTTATGGTCCTATAGATAAAACAGTATCTTACACGAAAAAATAAAAAATGCCCCGAGTGGCCCAAAGGGTTGCGTTTTTAGCATGCTTGAATTAAAGCGGAATGCTGAAGGTAAAAACTTTTAAAAGATCAAGACTGACCAAAGAGGCTGAACCCATCAAGTTTGCCAACTGGACACATTTTATGTCAAAAGGACATATCTCCATGTACTGGGACACAATGGCATAAAAGGACAAAAAAGTTTTAGAAATTCGGGAATAGGGCGAAAAGGGACACATTTTGTAAATTTATGACATAAAAAGAAATATTTAAAAAGAAAAAAATATCACTTTTCGCCAAAGTAGTGCTTTTTCTTGGTATATTTTTTGTGCATCCAGGTTTTGCCAGGGATGTCGTACGTAAAGGATTTTCTCCAAAGTAAGGAATTTACATATTTAAATCAGTTTCGTGCTTTCACACTAAATTATTTTGTATGAATGTATGAAATGAATTATTTCGTTGTCAATATGTCTGATATAACTTAGCCGTTTGAATGAGGTTTACAAAGTGTTTTGGTCAATAATACAACTGGTAAAACGAATAACCTCTAGTTTTGAAATTTCAAAATGGAAACATTTAAGCTAAAAATGACACATTTTTGGATGCTCAAGGGAAAAATTAATGGAACAAAAAGTGGGCAGTCCTGGAACCAATTTGAGGTGAGGACGCTGAAACTCTTAAAATTTATTTTGCGATTTTAGTTTGAAAATTCCTTTTATCGATGGAATTTTTTGAATAAGTTTTTTCTTTTTATTTGTCTTATATCATGCTTCACCTATGAAGGCTGCTGAATAAATATTCGAAAGATCCGCTTACGTAGTATACACTCTGATACTCATTGTCTTCGCAAATTTAAACATTATCTTCTCATGGTTTGTATGACAGGCTTAAATTAGAGAAATACCTGTGGTATGTACTCATTCGTAAGAACCAAGGAAAAAATCGTTTGAACATAAGTGCGAAATCTTTATGGAAAATAAACGACGCAAATATATTCTCATAAGCGCAAAATAATTGTTTTCATACCCCCGCAAGAAACATTCCCCAGTCTTGAGATAAAGTAGGATATGCTTTACAAACTATCAATAAATTAGTCACTAATTATTCACAATTAATTAGTCACAATTAATAAATTAATTGTTAATGAGTCCTACAGACTGGTTGCAATCATTGTTGTAACAACAGCTGCAACCTAGTAAAACCCAAACCAAGAATCATTGAGTGTAAAAACGTATTTTGAGAAAAAAAAACTGTCTAGTGAGGAGAAATGGCTGTTTGAAGCTGATTCAGAAGTGGTAGCCATTATTTCTGTTAATCTTGATAGTAAAAATTACTCCTTCCCCAATATGCAGAACTTTAAGTCCCTTCCACTCCCAAAATTGCTTGAAATCTTCCATTCAATTCCCCTAGACTTGAGACAAAGCAGGATATATTTACCGAATTATAAATAAAATTTGACACTTTTGAATCAAACCTAAGAACTTTTTGTAATTTCAGTACTTTTTGCAATGCTTTTTGTAATTGGGGTCACTTGGGCCCCAAATACAAACTCCTATTTTTTAAGGGAAAGAAAGATTTGTTGCGTAAATCAACACATTATCTGGAGCAGGGCTTCCACTCTCAAATCTTAAAATTCGGGGACAAGCCTTAAAAACTCGGCGAATTTTCTGGGACAAGAGTATATACCATCTTTTGAATTTGCGCAGGCCCCCGTACCAAACAGGTTCTTCTAGTAGGTAAACATGCCATTACACTCTTTAAATGAATATACATGTTTTTTTTTTATTATGACATTGATTTTTTGTGTTTCAGGTTATTAGAGAAAGTTCGCGGTTTGTCCAATTTAATAACTTTATTATTAATTTTTATAAAAAAAACTTGTCATGTTACAATTTAATTAATTTAAAAAAAAAAACCCGAAATAATTGTGATGATATAAGACTGGTTTCGCTTCATGGGTTCATTAATATAAGGACTAATGTTTATGAAAAGGGTAATTACTTCTTTAGTTTACGAGATTTGCGAATTTTTTGCGAAAAGATATTTGCGTAGACGCTTACAAGGGACATTGCTAGAAAGTATTAAATAGCTTAATTGAAAAGTAACGATAGAATGACATTGTGACTTGACCTAGCTTTACCTCGCCGCTGTGTTCTGTATAATACGTAAGTAACGTTTGAAAAATATTGTCAATTTAAAAAGAAATGGCTGAAAAGTGTTATGCGGGGGGGGGGGGGCATAGAGGGGTGAGGTGCACGAGGGTTCAGTTAAAGAGGATACAGTTGCACGGAGGGTTTCGGTTATACACGGGTTCAGTTACAAGGGGGTTCAGTTGCACGGGGGGTATCCCTTTTTTTTTCGTAAATCGGGCTCCCTGTTTTCAAAATCCCTTTTTCTTCTGAGGCTTGGAGCATTTGGTGACTAGATATACGGGGTTTCAGTTATACAGGGGTTCAGTTACATGGGATTGGTGGTTGTTATAATACACAAGTTCTATTTGAACAGTGTTGTGAGATCCCCTACCACACCCCCAAAGGACTCCGATTCACCCATCCCATGTATTAGCGAAGTTACTCTGTGGTCGTTATAATACACAAGCTTTAGTTTAAGAGATTTGGGGACTTGAGTTGCACGAGAGTTCAGTTACATAAGGATTCACTTACACGGGGGTTTAGTTAAATCTTCGTCTGAAAAATAGGAGTTCACACTTAAAAAAGTTCTATTAAGAGCTATTTTTATGGAAATGGTTCATTTTTGAACCAAAACTATGCTTTTCTGACTGAAGATACACATTTGAATCAGAAAAGGTGAAAATGTACACATCTAAAACATAAAAGTGTGTTTTGACTATATTTTCTATAATTTAGTCTGAAAAATAGGACTTCACACTTAAAAAGTTCTATTAAGAGCTTTTTTATGGAAATGGTTCATTTTTGAACCGAAACTATACTTTTGTGATTGAAGATATACATTATAATCAGAGAAATTGTTTAAAAATATGCTAAAAGATGATTCCCGTGAAGCTATTGTAGTTTTCTATAAAAAATAAATGATTTTCAAAATCAAAGAAAAATGGCCCCCATCTTTAGCAAATATAGCCTTAGCTAGTTAAAAATGCGCATAAATTCTTGATTTTCAATCTAACTTAACTTGTAGGAATAGGACTTCATTCAAATAAGTAAATCGGCTTTATTTAAAATATATTAATTGCACAAAAAAGACTATTATTTTTCATTGTTTTTCCTTCCAGGTGCTAAGGTCTCCATCTCGCTTTCAGTTAGTTTTTTTCTAAGTATACGATAGTAACGATTATGCCATCTCCATACTTCATAGTAGCCATCATGAGTTATATAATGATCATCATCAAATCTAGGCTCCCGATCTAAAAAAAAAACAAAAACAATTCAAAATAGAACTAGATCTTAACTAACAATTGTTAGTGGTACTGTTACAATTGTTACCATGTAGAACTACAGAATAATTTAAAACTGTATTAAAATTTCAGAAACACATCTATACTATTTGCTAACAAACCGTGGTTCAGTTACATAGGGTCGGTGTTCGTTATAATACAAAATTTATATTTTAATTTTTTTTTGAGATCCCCAACCACCCCCCCAACGTCCTCCGACTCCCCCCCCCCCCATCCCAGCCCATGTATTAGCGAAGTTACTCTGTGGTCGTGAAAAAAAACAAGCTTTAGTTTAAGAGATTTGGGGGCGTTAGTTGCACGAGAGTTAAGTTACAAAAAGATTAAGTTAAACGGGGGGGTTAGTTAAATTTTAGTATGAAAAATAGGAGTTAACACATAAAAAAGTTCTATTAAGAGCTATTTTTATGGAAATGGTTCATTTTTGAACCAAAACTATACTTTTCTGACTTAACATACACATTTGAATCAGAAAAGGTGAAAATGTACACATCTAAAACAGAAAAGTGTGTTTTGACTATATTTTCTATAATTTAGTCTGAAAAATAGGACTTCACACTTAAAAAGTCCTATTAAGAGCTTTTTTTTTTTTTTTTTTTTTTTTTTTTTTTTTATGGAAATGGCTCATTTTTGAACCGAAACTATGCTTTTGTGACTGAAGATATACATTATAATCAGAGAAATTGTTTAAAAATACGCTAAAAGATGATTCCCGTGAAGCTATTGTAGTTTTTTCTATAAAAAATAAATGATTTTTCAAAATCAAAGACACGAGGGTTTAGTTAAATTTTCGTCTGAAAAAATAGGAGTTCACGCTTAAAAAAGTACTATTAAGAGCTATTTTTATGGAAATGATTCATTTTTGAACTAAAACTATGCTTTTCTGACTGAACATACACATTTGAATCAGAAAAGGTGAAAATGTACACATCTAAAACAGAAAAGTGTGTTTTGAATATATTTTCTATAATTTAGTCTGAAAAATAGGACTTCAAACTTAAAAAGTTCTATTAAGAGCTTTTTTTTTCCGCTTTTATTTCAGCCAATTGTGTTTAACAAAAAAAAAATAATGGAATTATTTACTGATCTTAAGTTGTTGTGATTTTAAAAGTTCAGCTTTTGTTTCAGTCAATCGTGTATCTTCCCCAAAAAATACTTTTCAGACAATCAACTTCAGACTAACAAGAATTTTTTTTTTTTAACTGAAGTGGAAAATTTTGATATTATTTTGGGAAAATAGAATTGATCAATAACTTATTTCATTTTCATTAAGAAAATTCAGAATCAAAGTTGAACTTTTCTTCTTCCAGGAAAATATTTGGAACAGAACTGTAAATTTTTTCATCTCTTTGAGAAAAATCTGAATTGAAGTGGAAAATTTTATATTATTTTAGGAAAATAGAATTGATCAATAACTTATTTCATTTTCATTGAGAAAATTCAGAATCGAAGTTGAACTTTTTTAGTCTTCGTGATTTTTGTATTAACCATGAGTTTTGTAACAGCAAGCGAGCAAGCTATTAATTGGTTTTTAGATTTTTTCGGTTACTATTGAGCCGTATCAATCTTTACTTACAGTTCGTGACCACGAACAAAATAAATTTTTTCATCCAATCGTGTATCTCCCCATAAATAATAATTTTCATAAAAAAAACCTAAGACTAAATGTTTATTTTTATCTGACTCGTACAATGTTTAAATCATTTTTTGAAAATATAAATTATAAATAAATTATTTAATTTTAATTAATAAAATTATGACTAAAATTTGAAACTTTCTTCTTCAAGGAAAATATTTGGAACAGAACTTTAAATTTTTTCATCTCTTTGAGAAAAAATCTGAATTGAAGTGGAAAATTTTATATTATTTTAGGAAAATAGAATTGATCAATAACTTATTTCATTTTCATTGAGAAAATTCAGAATCGAAGTTGAACTTTTTTAGTCTTCACGATTTTTGTATTAACCAGGAGTTTTGTAACAGCAAGCGAGCAAGCTATTAATGGGTTTTTAGAGTTTTTCGGTTACTATTGAGCCGTGTCGATCCTTACTTACAGTTCGTTACCACGAACACAATATATTGTTTCAGCCAATCGTGTATCTCCCCCCGAAAAAACACTTTTCAGACAATCAACTTCAGACTAACCAGAATTTTTTTTTAACTGAAGTGTAAAATTTTGATATTATTTTTGGAAAATAGACTTGATCAATAACTTATTTCATTTTTCATTCAGAAAATTCAGAATCGAAGTTGAACTTTTCTTCTTCCGGGAAAATATTTGGAACAGAACTTTAAATTTTTTCATCTCTTTGAGAAAAATTTGAGTTTAAACTATTGAAGTTTCTATAAATTTAAGTTAAAAAAGCTGCTCACCAAGTTTAGCGAAATAAAAGCGTCTATTTGCAGCATTCCCCTTCATCTTCCAAATTGTAAGAAGGAACTGAATGTATATCATCCCATTCTTAAGGTATTTTATACCTTATATCTTGGAAATTAAGTCTCTCTTCTTATCAGACTCAAACGCTTAATACCCACAAGCATATGCGGGTCAAATTTCATCTTAAAGTGCCAACGTATCTGATAGAATAATTTAAGTCTTATGATCAATTTCATAAAACCTATAATTTTCACCTTTTTCTCCATTAAGCATCAATTACTTCAAGAAATTAATTCCACATTTTTGCAGATAGGAGCTTGAAACTTCCGAAGTAGGGTTATTGGTTTTTAGAGTTTCGGTAACTATTGAGTAGTGTCGCTCCTTACTTACAGTTCGTTAGCACAAACACAAAAAATGTTATCACTCTTAACATTTAAATCTTGGCAAATCCAAAACACCTGTGCAGTGATTTTTGCAAGTGCGTTTAGGTGTTAAATTCCAATTAATAGGCACGTAACGTATCTAAAACAGAAAAGTTTTTTTTGACTATATTTTCTATAATTTAGTCTGAAAAATAGGACTTCACACTTAAAAAGTTCTATTAAGAGCTTTTTTTTCCGCTTTTATTTCAGCCAATTGTGTTTTTGATATTATTTTGGTAAAATAGAATTGATCAATAACTTATTTCATTTTAATTAAGAAAATTCAGAATCAAAGTTGAACTTTTCTTCTTACTGGAAAATATTTGGAACAGAACTTTAAATTTTTTCATCTCTTTGAGAAAAAATCTGAATTGAAGTGGAAAATTTTATATTATTTTAGTAAAATAGAATTGATCAATAACTTATTTCATTTTCATTGAGAAAATTCAGAATCGAAGTTGAACTTTTTTAGTCTTTGCGATTTTTGTACTAACCATGAGTTTTGTAACAGCATGCGAGCAAGCTATTAATTGGTTTTTAGAGTTTTTCGGTTACTATTGAGCCGTGTCAATCCTTACTTACAGTTCGTTACCACGAACACAATAAATTGTTTCAGCCAATCGTTTATCTCCCCCCAAAAAATACTTTTCAGACAATCAACTTCAGACTAACTTTTTTTTTAACTGAAGTGGAAAATTTTGATATTATTTTGGGAAAATAGAATTTATCAATAAATTATTTCATTTTCATTAAGAAAATTCAGAATAAAAGTTTAACTTTTCTTATTACAGGAAAATATTTTGAACAGAACTTTAAATTTTTTCATCTCTTTGAGAAAAATCTGAATTGAAGTGGAAAATTTTATATTATTTTAGGAAAATAGAATTGATCAATAACTTATTTCATTTTCATTGAGAAAATTCAGAATCGAAGTTGAACTTTTTAGTCTTCGCGATTTTTGTATTAACCAGGAGTTTTCTAACAGCAAGCGAGCAAGCTATTAAAGCTGATAGAACATTACCAATTCTAAAATTCGCGCTCGACTTATGTTAATTTCTGCTCGTTTTGAGTCTGACTCGGTTAAACCACTGTTTGCAATCCATTTCTCCGTTGAGAGGACCTGTTTGACTAGTTGCTTTACAAGTTTTTTTTGATAACTTGATAGGTGATTAGGATTTGAATAATTACTTCAGGAAAGAGTTTGTTACTTGCTTACAATAGAACTATTCTAAAGAACAAGGACGGGTTAAGCTTAAATATATTTAGTGCTTAAATGTATTAACATATATAAAAAATAAAAAAAAATAAACTACAACTCTTTAAACTCTAAAAAAGCTGTATCTATAAATAACTGAAACACAAACTGACCCGACATTTTTTTTTTTTGAATGGTGAAGGTGGGATTTTTACGTGGAGATGGTTCAATAAATTATTTAATTTTCATTGCGAACATTAAGAATCGAAGTTGATCTTTTTATTATTCGCGATTTTTGTATTAAACAGGAGTTTTCTAACAGCAAGCGAGCAAGCTATTAAAGCTGATAGAACATTACCAATTCTAAAATTCGCGCTCGACTTATGTTAATTTCTGCTCTTTTTGAGTCTGACTCGGTTAAACCACTGTTTGCAATCCATTTCTCCGTTGAGAGGACCTGTTTGACTAGTTGCTTTACAAGTTTTTTGATAACTTGATAGGTGATTAGGATTTGAATAATGACTTCAGGAAAGAGTTTGTTACTTGCTTACAATAGAACTATTCTAAAGAACAAGGATGGGTTAAGCTTAAAGATATTTATTGCTTAAATTTATTAACAGATAGCAAAAATAACATCAAATAATCTACCAATCGTGAAACTGTCACAAATCCGCAACTATAAAAAAAAGAACCCCAAAAAGAACCAACATTTTTTTTTTTTTGAAGGGGGAGGGAGGGACTTGTCCATGGAGATGGGGGACAGATTTACTTGCATTATTTATAAAAAGATAATAAAATAAATTAAAAAAAGTTTTTTCAACTGAAATTAAGGAGCAAAATTAAAAATTATAACGAAGATAATTATTACGTATACGAAGGGGATCCCCCCCCCCCCCGCCAGGGACCCCAGGGACCGAAAGCCTACCACGAGTGGGACCCTCCCCCCCCCCAACCCCGGGATTGGGGTTAATCTAGGTTCACTTAGACGCGCGCGTTCTTTAGAATAGTTCTATTGTAAGCAAGTAACAAACTCTTTCCTGAAGTCATTATTCAAATCCTAATCACCTATCAAGTTATCAAAAAACTTGTAAAGCAACTAGTCAAACAGGTCCTCTCAACGGAGAAATGGATTGCAAACAGTGGTTTAACCGAGTCAGACTCAAAACGAGCAGAAATTAACATAAGTCGAGCGCGAATTTTAGAATTGGTAATGTTCTATCAGCTTTAATAGCTTGCTCGCTTGCTGTTAGAAAACTCCTGGTTAATACAAAAATCGCGAAGACTAAAAAGTTCAACTTCGATTCTGAATTTTCTCAATGAAAATGAAATAAGTTATTGATCAATTCTATTTTCCAAAAATAATATAAAATTTTCCACTTCAATTCAGATTTTTCTCAAAGAGATGAAAAAATTTAAAGTTCTGTTCCAAATATTTTCCTGGAAGAAGAAAAGTTCAACTTTGATTCTGAATTTTCTTAATGAAAATGAAATAAGTTATTGATCAATTCTATTTTCCCAAAATAATATAAAAATTTTCCACTTCAGTTAAAAAAAAGTTAGTCTGAAGTTGATTGTCTGAAAAGTATTTTTTCGGGGGAGATACAAGATTTGCTGAAACAATTTATTGTGTTCGTGTTAACAAACTGTAAGTAAGGAGTGACACGTGTCAATAGTAAAATAAAAACAATAAACAACTCGTAAGCTAGGGAACTCTTTATCCTACAACAATACTTTTTAATAATCACATATAGGAGTATATAAAATATAAAAATAGAGTATTAATTTTTTCAATGAAAATGAAATAAGTTATTGATCAAGTATATTTTACTAAAATAATATAAAATTTTCAACTTCAATTCAGATTTTTTCTCAAAGAGATGAAAAAAATTTAAAGTTCTGTTCCAAATATTTTCCTGGAAGAAGAAAAGTTCAACTTTGATTCTGAATTTTCTTAATGAAAATGAAATAAGTTATTGATCAATTCTATTTTCCCACAATAATATCAAAAACACAATTGGCTGAAATAAAAGCGGAAAAAAAGCTCTTAATAGAACTTTTTAAGTGTGAAGTCCTATTTTTCAGACTAAATTATAGAAAATATAGTCAAAACACACTTTTCTGTTTTAGATACGTTACGTGCCTATTAATTGGAATTTAACACCTAACCGCACTTGAAAAAATCACTGCACAGGTGTTTTGGATTTGCCAAGATTTAAATGTTAAGAGTGATAACATTTTTTGTGTTTGTGCTAACGAACTGTAAGTAAGGAGCGACAAGACTCAATAGTTACCGAAACTCTAAAAACCAATAACCCTACTTCGGAAGTTTCAAGCTCCTATCTGCAAAAATGTGGAATTAATTTCTTGAAGTAATTGATGCTTAATGGAGAAAAAGGTGAAAATTATAGGTTTTATGAAATTGATCATAAGACTTAAATTATTCTATCAGATACGTTGGCACTTTAAGATGAAATTTGATCCGCATATGCTTGTGGGTATTAAGCGTTTGAATCTGATAAGAAGAGAGACTTAATTTCCAAGATATAAGGTATAAAATACCTTAAGAATGGGATGATATACATTCAGTTCCTTCTTACAATTTGGAAGATGAAGGGGAATGCTGCAAATAGACGATTTTATTTCGCTAAACTTGGTGAGCAGCTTTTTTTAACTTAAATTTATAGAAAATTCAATAGATTAAACTCAAATTTTTCTCAAGGAGATTAAAAAATTTAAAGTTCTGTTCCAAATATTTTCCCGGAAGAAGAAAAGTTCAACTTCGATTCTGAATTTTCTTAATGAAAATTAAATAAGTTATTGATCAATTCTATTTTCCCAAAATAATATCAAAATTTTCCACTTCAGTTAAAAAAAAAATTCTGGTTAGTCTGAAGTTGATTGTCTGAAAAGTATTTTTTTGGGGGAGATACACGATTGACTGAAACAATTTATTGTGTTCGTGGTAACGAACTGTAAGTAAGGATCGACACGGCTCAATAGTAACCGAAAAATTCTAAAAACCAATTAATAGCTTGCTCGCTTGCTGTTACAAAACTCCTGGTTAATACAAAAATCGTGAAGACTAAAAAAGTTCAACTTCGATTCTGAATTTTCTCAATGAAAATGAAATAAGTTATTGATCAATTCTATTTTCCAAAAATAATATAAAATTTTCCACTTCAATTCAGATTTTTCTCAAAGAGATGAAAAAATTTAAAGTTCTGTTCCAAATATTTTCCTGGAAGAAGAAAAGTTCAACTTTGATTCTGAATTTTCTTAATGAAAATGAAATAAGTTATTGATAAATTATATTTTCCCAAAATAATATCAAAATTTTCCAAAGCATTTAAAAAAAAAAAGTTAGTATGAAGTTGATGGCCTGAAAATTATTTTTTCGGGGGAGATAAACTATTGTCTGAATAACTTTATTTTGTTTGTTGTAACAACCTGTCCGTAAGGATTGACATTAATCAATATTAACCTAAAAACTCTAAACCCTAAGGAAGAGCTTGTTCGCTTGATGTTACAAAACTCCTTGTTAATACACAACTTGCGACCTCTAAAAAATTCCAACTTCGATACTGAATGTTTTCAATGAAAATGAAATAAGTTATTGATCAATTCTATTTTCCTAAAATAATATAAAAATTTACACTTCAATTCAGATTTTTCTCAAAGAGATGAAAAAATTTACAGTTCTGTTCCAAATATTTTCCTGGAAGAAGAAAAGTTCAACTTTGATTCTGAATTTTCTTAATGAAAATGAAATAAGTTATTGATCAATTCTATTTTCCCAAAATAATATCAAAATTTTCCACTTCAGTTAAAAAAAAAATTCTTGTTAGTCTGAAGTTGATTGTCTGAAAAGTATTTTTTGGGGAATATACACGATTGACTGAAACAAAAGCAGAACTTTTAAAATCACAACAACTGAAGATAAGTAAATAATTCCATTATTTTTTTTTGTTAAACACAATTGGCTGAAATAAAAGCGGAAAAAAAGCTCTTAATAGAACTTTTTTAAGTGTGAAGTCCTATTTTTCAGACTAAATTATAGAAAATATAGTCAAAACACACTTTTCTGTTTTAGATGTGTACATTTTCACCTTTTCTGATTCAAATGTGTATGTTCAGTCAGAAAAGCATAGTTTTAGTTCAAAAATGAATCATTTCCATAAAAATAGCTCTTGATAGAACTTTTTTAAGCGTGAACTCCTATTTTTTCCGACGAAAATTTAACTAAACCCTCGTGTCTTTGATTTTGAAAAATCATTTATTTTTTATAGAAAAAACTACAATAGCTTCACGGGAATCATCTTTTAGCGTATTTTTAAACAATTTCTCTGATTATAATGTATATCTTCAGTCACAAAAGCATAGTTTCGGTTCAAAAATGAACCATTTCCATAAAAAAAAAAAAAAAAAAAAAAAAAAAAAAAAAGCTCTTAATAGGACTTTTTAAGTGTGAAGTCCTATTTTTCAGACTAAATTATAGAAAATATAGTCAAAACACACTTTTCTGTTTTAGATGTGTACATTTTCACCTTTTCTGATTCAAATGTGTATGTTCAGTCAGAAAAGTATAGTTTTGGTTCAAAAATGAACCATTTCCATAAAAATAGCTATTAATAGAACTTTTTTAAGTGTTAACTCATATTTTACAGACGAAAATTTAACTAACCCTCCCGTGTAACTGAATCTTAATGTAACTTAACTATCGTGAAACTCAAACCTCCAAATCTCTTAAAATGACGCTTGTTTATTATCACGACCACAGAGTAACTTCGCTAATACATGGGCTGAGATGGGGGGGGGCTCGGAGTCCTTTGGGGGTGTGGTAGGGGATCTCACAACACTATTCAAATAGAAATTTTGTATTATAACGACCACCGACCCCATGTAACTGAACCCCTGTTTGTTAGCAAATAGTATAGATGTGTTTCTGAACTTTTAATACAGTTTTAAATCATTCTGTAGTTCTACATGGTAACAATTGTAACACTACCACTCACAATTGTTAGTTAAGATCTAGTTCTATTTTGAATTGTTTTTGTTTTTTTTTTTAGATCGGGTGCCTAAATTGGATGATGATCATTATATAACACATGATGGCTACTATGAAGTATGGAGATGGCATAATCGTTACTATCGTATACTTAGAAAAAAACTAACTGAAAGCGAGATGGAGACCTTAGCACCTGGAAGGAAAAACAATGAAAAATAATAGTCTTTTTTGTGCAATTAATATATTTTAAATAAAGCCGATTTACTTATTTGAATGAAGTCCTATTCCTACAAGTTAAGTTAGATTGAAAATCAAGAATTTATGCGCATTTTTAACTAGCTAAGGCTATATTTGCTAAAGATGGGGGCCATTTTTCTTTGATTTTGAAAATCATTTATTTTTTATAGAAAACTACAATAGCTTCACGGGAATCATCTTTTAGCATATTTTTAAACAATTTCTCTGATTATAATGTATATCTTCAGTCACAAAAGCATAGTTTCGGTTCAAAAATGAACCATTTCCATAAAAAAGCTCATAATAGAACTTTTTAAGTGTGAAGTCCTATTTTTCAGACTAAATTATAGAAAATATAGTCAAAACACACTTTTCTGTTTTAGATGTGTACATTTTCACCTTTTCTGATTCAAATGTGTATCTTCAGTCAGAAAAGCATAGTTTTGGTTCAAAAATGAACCATTTCCATAAAAATAGCTCTTAATAGAACTTTTTTAAGTGTGAACTCCTATTTTTCAGACGAAGATTTAACTAAACCCCCGTGTAAGTGAATCCATATGTAACTGAACTCTCGTGCAACTCAAGTCCCCAAATCTCGTAAACTCAAGCTTGTGTATTATCACGACCACAGAGTAACTTCGCTAATACATGGGATGGGTGAATCGGAGTCCTTTGGGGGTGTGGTAGGGGATCTCACAACACTGTTCAAATAGAACTTGTGTATTATAACAACCACCAATCCCATGTCACTGAACCCCTGTATAACTTAAACCCCGTATATCTAGTCATCACATGCTCCAAGCCTCAGAATAAAAAGGTATTTTGAAACCAGGGAGCTAGATTTACTAAAAAAAAAAGGGATACGCCTCGGGCCCCTGACCCCCCCGTGTACCTGAACCCGTTTCTCACCGAAACCCCCCGTGCCACTGTCTCCTCTTTAACTTAACCCTCGTTCACCTCACCCCGCTCTGCACCCCACCCCCCGCCTAACCCTTTTCAGCCCATTCTGTTTAAATTGAAAATATTTTTAAAACGTTACTTACGTATTATAAAGACCACATCGGCGAGGTAAAGCTAGGTCAAGTCACAATGTCATTCTATCGTTACTTTTCAATTAAGCTATTGAATACTTTCTAGCAATGTCACTTGTAAGCGTCTACTCAAATATCTTTTCGCAAAAAAATTCGCAAATCTCGTAAACTAAAGAAGTAATTACCCTTTTCATAAACATTAGTCCTTCTATTAATGAACCCATGAAGCGAAACCTGTCTTATAGCATCACAATTATATCGGTTTTTTTTTTTAAATTAAGTACATTGTAGTATGACAAGTTTTTTAGAAAACTGACTAATCAAGTTATTATATTGGACAAACCGCGAACTTTCTCTAATCAACTGACACACAAAAAATCAATGTCATAATAAAAAAAAACATGTATATTCCTTGAAAGAGTGTGATGACCTGTTTACCTACTAGAAGAATCTGTTTGGTACGGGGGCCTGCGCAAATTCAAAAGATGGTATATACTGACAAGTCTTCAAGATTCGGGGAATTTTCGGGGAAAAAACAAAATGGAATTTCGTTGCCAAAATTCGGGAGCCAAAATTGGTTTTAGCTTCGGTTTCAGGCTCAAGTAGGGCTTGGATCTGCGTAGTAAATCAAGCCTTTTACAGGGTAGGAGAGCTAGAGCACGGGATTGGAAACCATAGTTGAAAACACTTATTGCAGAAATTGCGGCAAAACTTCAAAATTGTAAAAAAAAAATAGTGAACACATGTGAACTGTAAATACCAGTAGCAGTTTTTCATTAAGTCATTAATCTCAGCAATTCATTAATAATATTTAAGAACAAATATCGTTTGCGGTTTGCAGATAAGTAAATTAAATAGACAAAAATCAACATATAAGTATGGGGCAACATTAGAACTTAAAACAAACAAGAAAAAATTAAAGAAATAAATTTAAACTTAAATTAAAAGGTAATTTCAACTACAATTTTATTGGTTTTTCATGCTGATTCTCAGGTTTTAGGTGTTTAACCCCCGGAAAATCTCCCCACGGAAAAAACCCGGAAAGTACCCCTCCCTGTCACAAAAAATACCCCCGCAGAAAATACTCTCCCGCTGAAAATACCCCCGCGAAAAATACCATAGGAAAATACCCCCCCCCCCCCCAGCGGGAAATACCACCTCGACACATCCATTTTTTTTCATTGTTTGTTTCTACTGTGCTTTCCTTTCTTTCGGTTACCTCATAATTACTATATAGTCACCGATTAACCCCCCGACTCCTCCTACCAACCCTGCGGCCAGCCATGTTTCAAATATAGTACTTATTGCAGTCTCATTTTTATATCAGCCCATTTAAGGACATGATAGATATAGGCTACAAATCATATAAAAGTTACTTATTCTTTTTTTTTCACACTAACATTATTTGGCATTATTAACCAACAGTTCGTGGTAAATAAGTCCGAAAATAATATAAAACTTGACAAGAAAACAATATGAGTCAAATAATCAAATTTGTACTTTAAGCTGTAGCCTAATGGAAATTTTCTTATGAATAATATTTTTGGGGTCGATTTCGTTTAAATCCCTATTCCCTGACCTTATATATATTCTATAGCTAAATTTTGCCTCATTAGGAGGGGGAGGGGTGGTGCATTTTCTATGGTAAAAATATGGTATTTAGGGACAGTTCTCTCAATAGAATAAATTATACCACAAATTCTTTAAATTGTTTTGTTTTTATCTCGGAATTAGCCTTGATACAGGATTACTAAAATTGTTCAAGCCTTAGAAGTTGTAAAGGTAGACCTAGCTATTTAAACAAGTTTACTTGGCTATCCCGAATTTGAGTAGAACATATTTTCAGCAAAATTTCCTTCGCCGAGCTAACAGCTTTGCAAGACTGTAAAAGATCTAAAACTACAGTTTGAAATATTACGCCCACTGAAAATATTACACTCCTGAAGAGACCAGAATAATAATTGTGAGGGGAGTACTGGCAAATACAATTCTCAGATGAAAAAGAAAACAACTTACATTTTACACACCGAATGAAAGACAAAATTTAAATGGTAAGAATTCCTGGCAAAAAGATCAATTCCTTTAATATATTATGCCTTCAATCATTAAGTATTAAACGGTAATACAATATGTCCAAAACCAAAAAAAAACAAAAGAAAACAAAAATTAAACTTATGATTCGACTTTCAAAACAATTCTCCCTCTTTAGAAATTCAATTTCAAAACCCAAAATCCAACCAAGCGTTAAACAACTTTAAGTAAAATTCTTGTATAATTTTGTCAAGATTGTCTTGACCACTAATGAGATAAATGTAAGAATCTTAATAGCATTCGGAATACTACATTCGAAATGGTTTAATCTAAATGCAGGAAAATTATACTCGTAGTTTTGTGAAAATATGAAGAACTGTCAATACTTAAATTGTATCGGTCTGGTTCTTATGCAAAGTAACACAGGAGACGAAAATTAACGAACAAGAGAGTAGTGAAGAATTATGGTATGTAAAGTAACGTTTGCTAGGGGTACTCGCTAGGGGTGACACCGTGGTTGGTTGATTTTCGGGGAATTTTCGGTGATTCGGGGAACCAATTCTTTTTCGGGGAGACATATAGATTTTCGGGGAAATCCCCGAAAATTCGGGGATAGTGGAAGCCCTGATCTGGAGTGATTGAAGGGGTATTTTGAATCGAAGACGATCGGAGTATGCTGTCAAAATCGGGTAGAAGCTTTCTTAAGCAAAACACCTTGTCCGTTAAGGCTGAAGAGACCTGGAGAGTTTCAACATTATTCATTGATTTAATGCGGTAACAAGCTGAGAAACAAATGTGGTAGTATTGGTTCATAACGTCCTGTTTTGTAGTTATGAACATTTTACTATTTTGATTTTATTGAAATGTAACACGAAAAGATTCTTTTAATAAAACGGTGGACTAAGGAACGAGTATATTAAAGGGTGTATATTAAAATATACATCCTTTAATGTGTATATTAAAAGGTGTATATTAAAGGGTGTCTATAGGATGAATGAAAATTGACATGGAGAACAGCTGGATTCTAGGCGTTAACCCCCCCCCCCGCCTTGGAAAATACCTCCCCCCCCTCCCGCGCGGAAAATGGGATTTTCCGAGTTTGAGAATTTTATTTGAGTTGTTTTGTTTGGTTTGTTTTTTTTTTAGTTTCGTTGAGAAAATCTAATGAAAGTGAAAAAGTGGAATTTACACACCGTAAGTATCTGAAAAACCTAGAAAACAATTCGCAAACCCATTTTTGTGGAAAGGACTTCCATATGAACGTGTGCGATTTTTGCCAGTAAAGGGTGCGAAAATAAAGAAAAATTAAGACGAAAAAACGTAGGCGAAAACTCATCAAAATTAAGCTAAAAACATATGGCATCAAAAAGTTTAAGAAGGTTTAGTTTTCCTTTGAAAGGATAAAAGGATTGGGAACCAACACATTATTATTGTTTAAGCTTTTACGGACGAAAGCGTTGTCAAATTCTACGAGTTAGTTTATCTTATCTTCCAAATGTAAAACTACCACAAATCACCATTCGTAAATGAATGAAACCCAAAACGAACAGAAATTATAATAGATAACCTGGTCAAACTCATAACGTGCAAAAATTAAAAGGATTGGGCTGACAACCACCATGTCTTCTTAACACCAGAACATAATTTACACTTGATTGAAAATAAAATAATAAATAAACGTGGATTGTCAGTATAATATAGATATTCTATAATTATTCCTTGAAGTCTTAATAATTCTTTGTTTATTGCAAGTCAAACAAGTGAAAACCTTTAAAATGTATATTGTTTTCAGTAAAGTGCAAATTATGTTCTGGTTTTCAGAAGTCGTGGGGGGTTGTCAGCCCTACTCATGCTAATTTCTGCTTGTTTTGAGTTTGGATCGGTTGTTTATTGTAATTTTTGTTTGTTTTTGGGGATTTTATAGGGGATTCGTGGTATTTTTACGCTTAGAAAATTATTTGAATATATTTTTACTCATTTTTTGCTCAATGGAACTCGTTTTTTATAAACTTGGTTTGTGGAAATGTTTTTTTTTTTTTTTAATCAAAGAGATTCCATTCCACCCCCCCCCCATACAATTCCATTCTAGCTCAAAATTCCACCCAGAAAATTTCTTGTGGATGATCTCGGTGAGAAATTTTTCTTAGCGCACTTTGATTTGAAAGAGAGTTCAATTTCTGATTGTTTTTAAAATAATGCCGGTTATTCCCTCCTCCGTGGAAGTTTTCCAGAAAAATCTACCGCCCCCACCCATCCCCTGGTTGAAATCTGCTCCCACAGAAAATTCCCCCTGGAAAGTATATCCCATAGAAATCCCTCCTCCACCTACAGAAAGAAACTATACAATTCTAACCCACTAAAAACTTCCCCTGGATGATTCCCCGCAACATCTCCACATATAAAATTGAGTCGGTAAGACAAACAAAATATTTTCGTAAAGGATTTCTAGCAAATTCCTCCGATGTAAAATTTCTCCTAGAAAGTTCAGCCCCCGGAAACTTCTCTACCCACTGAAAACACTCCCCGTGGGAAATCCCCATAGAGGAAGACACCCCCCCCCAGCCATCAGAAAAGTGTCTGTATACTTCTCAATAACAAATGCTATACACAAACAATGGACAAACTTCATGATTTACAGACCTCTCTCCAAGGGATGTGAGAGGTCATGTTAGTAGTAAGGGTGTATAAGATTGAAAATATACATGTACTTACACAAGCCTGAGGCATGGATATGCGTGTAGTTTAACCGGTACATTGGCTTACCAGGGCCAGTCACTTATTACTACGAACGGTACTTGCCCTACCAAATGGGTTTTCTAATGTGACACTCATTTTTTTGTGTGTCAGTCGGTTAGAGGGAGCTGGCGGTTACTCCATATGGTAACTTGATTAGTCGGTTTTTTAAAAAACTTGGCAAGCTATAATGTACTCAAGCAAAAACCCTATATAATGTTCATACACTGCATTCCAATTTTCATTATGTTTTAACACATTGTTTATAGTACACTACCTATTATTAACTTTGAAAACAATGGATTCGTCAATTTTCAATGTGAGTACACTTTTCATTCTTTTATTTCCCCAAAAAAAAACGTGTTACTAGTAAATTCAAATTGCAGGGGGACCTAGCCCCCTCCCCTCCAACAATACAAAATCTTAAGAATATGATGAGTATATTCGATAGAAACGGCAAAGCACGCTTTTTTCTATTATGTAAATAAAATCTCTCCTCCACCGCTATGGTTACAAGTTTTAATTGTTTTGAAAAATAGTTCTTTATCATTCAGAAACAAGCTTTTTCCAAACATGCTGTATTTTTCTGGTTTGAATAAAAAGCTTGCGTGTTACAAAGAGAGTGACAGTTTTGGGAGTCAAATTTCACAGGCTCTTGCTATAAAGGGCTTTGTCTAATTCCGATGTCGCGGCTATACTTACAAGCAGTTTCTCAACATTTATGGTGACAATCCACGTCTGAACGACTTTCTAGTGCTAAATGATGAATGAGGCGCTGATTCCCCTATCCCTCCCCCTAATGATTTAGATAATAATTCTTTTGGGGTTTCCTTGAAAAATATTATTTTTTTTTATTTTCAGTGAAAAAATAGTGCCTTCATGATTCTGAGTAACTCATTCTATCCCCCTATTTTTTGAGGGGGTGGTAACGCACGGATGACATTGTGACACTTTGATGGTGGTTAATCGAAGCTCTCGTTGACGGTGTTTGCTTGATGTGCCCTCATTTTTGTTAATGTCACTTATTTACTAAGGAAAATAAATCTCGTACAGGCTTTTATTGAGGACATTAAATCTCGTATATGTGTTTACTAAGGACAAAATTTTTTTATCAATATTAAGGTCCTCTTTAGCCCTGTTTAAAGTTTTATGTTGTTTTTAAAAGGGAATTTCGCCTGTTTTTATCATATTTGCATATTTCTGTTGGGAAAAACACTGAAAAGCCATATTAAGAGTTATATTTGTGTTTTTTTCATTGACAATTCCATTTTTTTAGCCAACCCTTGACCTTCCTAAGTGTAATTATAGTTCGAAATGTCTCTAAGCTAACACAGCCAATGATAGAACCCCTACTATATTTGTGTTCCGATGTCGCGGCTATACTTACAAGCAGTTTTTCAACATTTATGGTGACAATCCACGTCTGAACGACTTTCTAGTGCTAAATGATGAATGAGGCGCTGATTCCCCTATCCCTCCCCCTAATGATTTTAATAATAATTCTTTTGGGATTTCCTTGAAAAATATCATTTTTTTTTAATTTTCAGTGAAAAAATAATGCCTTCATGATCTACAAAAATAAACCGATGAAGAAAATAAAATTTTCGGTAATATTTAGCAGTAAGAAGAAGGAAGGTAAAGAAATTAATAATAGGATCACCTTTAAGCCATTATATACATCACGCATTAATGATCAATAAACTTTTTGCCTTTAAACAAGAGGAGGAGGGCAAAATTTGACCTCTTAAGCATTTATCCAACAAAATGGAAAAAGGGGATTTTTTTTTCATGTTAAATTTTGCATTCTTTTTAAGGAAGAGAATACGTGCAATTACCCCCCTTTGGGAAAGAAAGTAAGATGGAATGAAGCTACATTAATGCAAGCCGCAAAGCCCTCTATTATCAAATATGCTTGTAGAATTACACATGGTCTGGACCAGCCAACGACCACACAACTTTTAATGCCAGGGCCCTCTCACACCAGTGTTAGCTCTACGCAAGCTGGAAGGAAATTGAAAAGAGAATGGGCTGCTTCACATAATGCGTCAGCCCAGCCTACTCAAGATCGTGAGGTTGACCCCCTTCATGTTTTGCCAGGGACTTCAGGTGTAGCGGCCTAATCAGAATTTGTAAGTATATATATAATTTTTTCTTTCCCTATTTTCAAAAATAAGGTAAATTTCCTCAGGTACATAACTATTGATGAGTAAAACTTAAATTTGTTTCTAAACTATTCTATAATAGTCCAGTTTTATTTTCTTTCATTAAACATGTTAGCAATATGTATAATAGTGGTTATAGCACTGAAATAGCTTATCATGTATTTCTATAGAACCTCACCTCCAACTTCTCTTCTAAGAAAGATGTTTTCTAATGCAATAATCCAATTATTTCTTTAAACAAACTAACTATATATAAAAAAACAATTCACTATTTCACAGTTGACGATCATTCTTAAACTGGTATATATTTTTGCACTAAGCTTTTGCACATATCCTGATCTTATCAAAATGTCCCAACAGTACACCTGAATTTTTAATCCGCTCAACAGGTATAATTTGAATTTTAAGAGCTCCTTGCAAATTGGGCTTTCTTATAACAGGATGTCAATCTCCGATAAGATATATTAACACAGGAAAATAGGTTTTTTAATAATTTCCAATTATGTCATCACAGTGATGTCAAGAAACATTATTTGGGCGAACCCATTTATGGCCATTTCAAGCAATTATTTCGAGGAAACAGTTAGTGACATTTTAAAAGGTGTTTTCGAGAAAGAATTTGACGCTGTTATTTTTGAACAGTGTTCTGAAGTCCGATATCCCAACTCGAAAGGGCTTCGATCCTCCTACCCCGAAGGAAGCTCCCGGTTCCCAAGGGATTCTCCCCGGGGGGGGGGGTTCAGAACAAGTTCTTTTCTTAATATGCTTCTTAAACAAATTTTACAAATTCTAAATTTTTCCATAGTAGATAGAAAAAGCTATATCATAGCTGTGAATATTTTCTCGAAAGATAAGCAGTTCTATTTCAATTTTAAATTTTTTCAATGAAGTGAAGAAAAGTTCAATTTCTCTTCTGAATTTTTTCAATGAAAAAGAAATTAGTTTTCATTCAATTCTATTTTTCCAAATAATATAAAAATTTTCCACTTTAGTTCAGATTTTTCTCAAAGAGATGAAAAATTTAAAATACTGTTCCAAATTTTCTCAACGAAGTGAAGAAAAGTTCAAGTTCTCTTCTCAACTTTACCAAAGAACACACTTCAATTCTAATATCTCCAGAGAAAAAAAAAATCTTCCACTTCAGTTATTTATTTCACAAAGACATAAAGAAATTTAAAGTTCAATTATAATTTTTCGGTGGAAGATAGAAAAAGTAATACCATACTTGTGAATATTTTCACGGAAGATAAAAAGTTCTAGTTCAATTTAAAATTTTCTCAACGAAGTCAAGGAAAGTTCAAGTTCTCTTCTGAATTTTCTCAATGAAAAAAAAATTAGTCATTGATCATTTCTATTTTTCCAAATAATATAAAATTTTCCACTTTAGTTCAGATCTGTCTCGAAGAGATGAAAAATTTAAAATACTATTCCAAATTTTTCACAGAAGACAAAAAAGTTCAAGTTTCTTCGGAATTTTACCAAAGAACACAATTGAATTCTAATTTCTCCAGAGAAAACAAAAATCTTCCACTTCAGTTCTTTATTTCACAAATATATAAAGAAATTTAAAGTTCAAATCTAAATTTTTCGGTGGAAGATAGAAAAAGTAATACCATACTTGTGAATATTTTCACGGAAGATAAAAAGTTCTAGTTCAATTTAAAATTTTCTCAACGAAGTGAAGAAAAGTTCAAGTTCTCTTCTGAACCTTACCAAAGAACACACTTCAATTCTAATTTCTCCAGAGAAAACAAAAATCTTCCACTTCAGTTCTTTATTTCACAAAGACATAAAGAAATTTAAATTTCAATTCTAATTTTTCGATGTAAGATAGAAAAATTAATACCATACTTGTGAATATTTTCACGGAAGATAAAAAGTTCTAGTTCAATTTAAAATTTTCTCAACGAAGTCAAGGAAAGTTCAAGTTCTCTTCTGAATTTTCTCAATGAAAAAGAAATTAGTCATTGATCATTTCTATTTTTCCAAATAATATAAAAATTTTCCACTTTAGTTCAGATCTGTCTCGAAGAGATGAAAAATCGAAAATACTGTTCCAAATTTTCTCAACGAAGCGAAGAAAAGTTCAAGTTCTCTTCTGAACATTACCAAAGAACACACTTCAATTCTAGTTTCTCCAGAGAAAACAAAAATCTTCCACTTCATTTCATTATTTCACAAAGACATAAAGAAATTTAAATTTCAATTCTAATTTTTCGGTTGAAGATTGAAAAATTAATATCATACTTGTGAATATTTTCACGGAAGACAAAAAGTTCTAGTTCAATTTAAAATTTTCTCAACGAAGTCAAGGAAAGTTCAAGTTCTCTTCTGAATTTTCTCAATGAAAAAAAAATTAGTAATTGATCATTTCTATTTTTCCAAATAATATAAAAATTTTCCACTTTATTTCAGATCTTTCTCGAAGAGATGAAAAATTTAAAATACTATTCCAAATTTTTCACAGACGATAAAAAAGTTCAAGTTCTCTTCTGAATTTTACCAAACAACAAAATTCAATTCTAATTTCTCCAGAGAAAATAAAAATCTTCCACTTCAGTTCTTTATTTCACAAAGACTAAAAGAAATTTAAAGTTCAATTCTAAATTTTTCGGTGGAAGATAGAAAAAGTAATACTGTATTTGTGAATATTTTCCTGGAAGATAAAAAGTTCTAGTTCAATTTAAAATTATCTCAACGATGTGAAGAAAAGTTCAAGTTCTCTTCTGAAGTTTACCAAAGAACACACTTCAATTCTAATTTCTCCAGAGAAAACAAAAATCTTCCACTTCAGTTCTTTATTTCACAAAGACATAAAGAAATTTAAAGTTCAATTCTAATTTTTCGGTGGAAGATAAAAAAAGTAATAGCATACATGTGAATATTTTCACGGAAGATTAAAAGTTCTAGTTCAATTTAAAATTTTCTCAACGAAGTCAAGGATAGTTCAAGTTCTCTTCTGAACTTTACCAAAGAACAAATTTCAATTCTAATTTCCCCAGAGAAAACAAAAATCTTCCACTTCAGTTCTTTATTTCACAAAGACATAAAGAAATTTAAAGTTCAATTCTAAATTTTTCGGTGGGAGATAGAAAAATTAATACCATACTTGTGATTATTTTCACGGAAGAAAAAAATTTCTAGTTCAATTAAAAATTTTTCTCAAAGAAGTGAAGAAAAGCTCATTTTATTTACTGAATTTTAACAAAGTACACAATTCAATTCTAATTTCTACAGAGAAAATAAAAATCTTCCACTTAAGTTCTTTATTTCACAAAGACATAATGAAGTTTAAAGTTCAATTCTAAATTTTTCGGTGGAAGATAGAAAAAGTAATACCATACTTGTGAATATTTTCCCGGAAGATAAAAAGTTCTAGTTCAATTTAAAATTTTCTCAACGAAATGAAGAAAAGTTCAAGTTTTCTTCTGAATTTTACTAAAGAACACAATTCATTTCTAATTTCACCAGAGAAAATAAAAATCTTCCACTTCAGTTCTTTATTTCACAAAAGACATAAGGAAATTTAAAGTTCAATTCTAAATTTTTCGGTGGAAGATGGAAAAAGTAATACCATACTTGTGAATATTTTCCCGGAAGATAAAAAGTTCTAGTTCAATTTAAAATTTTCTCAACGAAGTAAAGAAAAGTTCAAGTTCTCTTCTGAACTTTACCAAAGAACACACTTCAATTCTAATTTCTCCAGAGAAAATAAAAATCTTCCACTTCAGTTTTAAGTTCCCCAAAGAAATAAAGAAATTTAAAGTTCTATTCTAAATTTTTAGATGGAAGATAGAAAAAGTACTACTATGACTGTGATTGTTTTCCATGAAGATCAAAAGTTTCACTTTATTTATAAATTTTCTTAAATTCAGTTCTGATTTTTCTCAAAGAGATGAAAAATTTAAAGTTCTGTTCCAAATTTTTCATAGAAGATAGAAAAAGTTATACATTGGTTATGAATATTCAACATGAAGATAAGGAACTCCACTTTAATTCTGAGTTTTCTCGAAGAAGTGCAAATTGTTCAAGTTCTCTTCTGAATTTTCTTAAAGAAGATAAAAAAGTTAGCTCAATTATTAATTTTAAAAATGAAAATGAAAAAAACCCTCCAATTAAGTTATTAATTTCTCAAAGACATAAAAAATTTAAAGTCAAGTTAAATATTTTTCTGTTGAAGATGGGAAAAGTTATACTATGATTGTGATTATTTTCCAGTGAAGATAAAAAATTTCACTTTAATTCTAATTTTCTTAAGTTCACTTCCGATTTTTTGCAAAGAGATGAAAAATTTAAAGTTCTGTTCCAAATTTTTCATAGAAGATAGAAAAAGTTATACATTGATTTGAATATTCGACATGAAGATTCGACAGGCTAGGTTAGCCTACGTACGCGCGAGTACGTAGGCTAACCTAGCCTAACCTAACTTAACCTAACTAAACTTAATCTAACCTAACCTAATCATACACCTAACTTTTTGCCTGTCTCTCACCTAACCTAAGCTAACCTAAGTGAAGCGTCCGTAGGCTAACCTAACTTAACCTAACCTGATCTAACCTAACTTAATCTAGCCTAACCTAACCTAACCATACTCGCCGGAAAAGGTTAGGTTAACTTATACTGAGCACTCATGATAAGTTAACATAACCTAACCTAACTTAAACATGTAGAAATGTTTCTATTTATTTATTAATATTTATTTATACCTAACCGAATCTATTGTTTTGGAGGTTAGATGAAGGAGTTTGAACGATTGTCTTTAGTAATAGAACGAGTCACTCATTTTCTAATTTAAAAATTTGATGGGTAAATCCATAAGACAAAGGAGCCAAAATTTAATTTAAAATTAGAATAGAACTTTTAATTTTTCATCTCTTTGAGAAAAAAACCAGAACTGAAGTGGAGCCTTTTTATTTTCTGGGAAAAATTAGAAGAGAACTTTGAATTTTTTATGTCTTTGAGGAATTAAGAACTGAAGTGGAAGCTTTTTTCATTTTCATTGATAAAATTCAGAATTGAGCTAACTTTTTTTTACTTCTTTAAGAAAATTCAGAAGTGAACTTGAACATTTTGCACTTCTTCGAGAAAACTCAGAATTAAAGTGATGCTCCTTATCTTCATGTCGAATATTCAAATCAATGTATAACTTTTTCTATCTTCTATGAAAAATTTGGAACAGAACTTTAAATTTTTCATCTCTTTGCAAAAAATCGGAAGTGAACTTAAGAAAATTAGAATTAAAGTGAAATTTTTTATCTTCACTGGAAAATAATCACAATCATAGTATAACTTTTCCTATCTTCTACAGAAAAATTTAGAACTGAACTTTAAATTTTTTATGTCTTTGAGAAATTAAGAACTGAAGTGGAAGGTTTTTTCATTTTCTTTGGTAAAATTCAGAATTGAGTTAACTTATTTCTCTTCTTTAAGAAAATTCAGAAGAGAACTTGAACAATTTGCACTTCTTTGAGAAAACTCGGAATTAAAGTGGAGTTCCTTATCATTATGTTGGATATTCACAGTCAATATATAACTTTTTCTATCTTCGATAAAAAATTTGGAACAGAACTTTAAATTTTTCATCTCTTTGAGAAAAATCAGAACTGAATTTAAGAAAAATTATAAATAAAGTGAAACTTTTGGTCTTCATGGAAAACAATCACAGTCATAGTTACTTTTTCTATCTTCCATCTAAAAATTTAGAATAGAACTTTAAATTTCTTTATTTCTTTGGGGAACTTAAAACTGAAGTGGAAGATTTTCATTTTCTCTGGAGAAATTAGAATTGAAGTGTGTTCTTTGGTAAAGTTCAGAAGAGAACTTGAACTTTTCTTCACTTCGTTTTGAAGATTTTAAATTGAACTAGAAATTTTTATCTTCCGGGAAAATATTCACAAGTATGGTATTACTTTTTCTATCTTCCACCGAAAAATTTAGAATTGAACTTTAAATTTCTTTATGTCTTTTGTGAAATAAAGAACTGAAGTGGAAGATTTTTATTTTTTCTGGTGGAATTAGAAATGAATTGTGTTCTTTAGTAAAATTCAGAAGAGAACTTGAACTTTTCTTCACTTCGTTATGAAAATTTTAAATTGAACTAGAACTTTTTATCGTCCGGGAAAATATTCACAAGTATGGTATTACTTTTTCTATCTTCCACCGAAAAATTTAGAATTGAACTTTAAATTTCATTATGTCTTTGTGAAATAAAGAACTTAAGTGGAAGATTTTTTATTTTCTCTGTAGAAATTAGAATTGAATTGTGTTCTTTGGTAAAATTCAGTAAAGAACATGAACTTTTCTTCACTTCATTGAGAAAATTTTAAATTGAACTAGAAATTTTTATCTTCCGTGAAAATAATCACAAGTATGGTATTAATTTTTCTATCTCCCACCGAAAAATTTATAATTTAAATTTAAATTTATTTATGTATTTGTGAAATAAATAAATGAAGTGGAAGATTTTTTCTTTCTCTGGATAAATTAGAATTGAATTGTGTTATTTGGTAAAGTTCAGAAGAGAACTTAAACTTTCCTTGACTTCGTTGAGAAAATTTTAAATTGAACTAAAACTTTTTATCTTCCGTGAAAATATTCACAAGTATGGTATTACTTTTTATATCTTCCACCGAAAAATTAGAATTGAACTTTAAATTTCTTTATGTCTTTGTGAAATAAAGAACTGAAGTGGAAGATTTTTGTTTTCTCTGTTCAGAGATTTTTGTTTTCTAAAGTTCAGAAGAGAACTTGAACTTTTCTTCACTTCGTTGAGAAAATTTTAAATTGAACTTGAAATTTTTATCTTCCAGGAAAATATTCACAAGTCTGGTATTACTTTTTCTATCATTCATTAAAAAATTTACAATTGAACTTTAAATTTCTTTAAGTCCTTGTGAAATGAAGAACTGAAGTGGAAGATTTTTATTTTCTCTGGAGAAATTACAATTGAATTGTATTCTTTGTTAAAATTCCGACGAGAACTTGAACTTTTTTATCTTCTGTGAAAAATTTGGAACAGTATTTTAAATTTTTCATCTCTTCGAGACAGATCTGAACTAAAGTGGAAAATTTTTATATTATTTGGAAAAAGAGAAATGATCAATGACTAATTTCTTTTTCATTGAGAAAATTCAGAAGAGAACTTGAACTTTCCTTGACTTCGTTGAGAAAATTTTAAATTGAACTAGAACGTTTTATCTTCCGTGAAAATATTCACAAGTATGATATTACTTTTTCCATCTTCCACCGAAAAATTAGAATTTAACTTTAAATTTCTTTATGTCTTTGTAAAATAATGAACTGAAGTGGAAGATTTTTGTTTTCTTTGGAGAAAATAGAATTGAAGTGTGTTCTTTGGTGAGGTTCAGAAGAGAACATGAACCTTTCTTCGGTTCATTGAGAAAATTTGGACCAGTATTTTAGATTTTTCATCTGTTCGAGAAAGATTTGAACAAAAGTGGAAAATTTTTATATTATTTGGAAAAATAGAAATGATCAATGACTAATTTCTTTTTCATTGAGAAAATTCAGAAGAGAACTTGAACTTTCCTTGACTTCGTTGAGAAAATTTTAAATTGAACTAGAACTTTTAATCTTCCGTGAAAATATTCACAAGTATGGTATTACTTTTTCTATCTTCCATCGAAAAATTTAGAATTGAACTTTAAATTTCTTTATGTCTTTGTGAAATAAAGAACTGAAGTGGAAGATTTTTGTTTTCTCTGGAGAAATTAGAATTGAAGTGTGTTCTTTGGTAAAGTTCAGAAGAGAACTTGAACTATTCTTCACTTCGTTGAGAAAATTTAAAATTGAACTAGAACTTTTTATATTCCGTGAAAATATTCACAAGTCTGGTATTACTTTTTCTATCTTCCACCGAAAAATTAGAATTGAACTTAAAATTTCTTTATGTCTTTGTGAAATAAAGAACTGAAGTGGAAGATTTTTGTTTTCTCTGGAGAAATTAGAATTGAAGTGTGTTCACTGGTAAAGTTCAGAAGAGAACTTGAACTTTTGTTGACTTCGTTGAGAAAATTTTAAATTGAACTAGAACTTTTTATCGTTCGTGAAAATATTCACAAGTATGGTATTACTTTTTCTATCTTCCACCGAAAAATTTAGAATTGAACTTTCAATTTCTTTATGTCTTTGTGAAATAAAGGACTAAAGTGGAAGATTTTTGTTTTCTCTGGAGAAATTAGAATTCAATTGTGTTCTTTGGTAAAATTCCGAAGAGAACTTGAACTTTTTTATCTTCTGTGAAAAATTTGGAACAGTATTTTAAATTTTTCATCTCTTCGAGACAGACCTGAACTAAAGTGGAAAATTTTTTTATTATTTGGAAAAATAGAAATGATCCATGACTAATTTCTTACTCATTGAGAAAATTCAGAAGAGAACTTGAACTTTCCTTGACTTCGTTGAGAAAATTTTAAAATGAACTAGAACTTTTTATCTTCCGTGAAAATATTCACAAGTATGGTACTACTTTTTCTATCTTCCACCGAAAAATTAGAATTGCACTTTATATGTCTTTCTGTCCTTGTGAAATAAAGAACTGAAGTGGAAGATTTTTGTTTTCTCTGGAGAAATTAGAATTAAAGTGTGTTCTTTGGTAAAGTTCAGAAGGGAACTTGAACTTTTCTTCACATCGTTGAGAAAATTTGGAACAGTATTTTAAATTTTTCATCCCTTTGAGAAAAATCTGAACTAAAGTGGAAAATTTTTATATTATTTGGAAAAATAGAATTGAATAAAAACTAATTTCTTTTTCTTTGAGAAAATTCCGAAGAGAACTTGAACTTTTCTTCACTTCATTGAAAAAATTCAAAATTGAAATAGAACTGCTTATCTTTTGAGAAAATATTCACAGCTATGATATAGCTTTTTCTATCTACTATGGAAAAATTTTGAATTTGTAAAATTTGTTTAAGAAGCATATTAAGAAAAGAACTTGTTCTGAACCCCCCCCCCCCGGGGAGAATCCCTTGGGACCCGGGAGCTTCCTTCGGGGTAGGAGGATCGAAGCCCTTTCGAGTTGGGATATCGGACTTCACAACACTGTTCAAATAGAACAGCCTCAAATTCTTTCTCGAAAACATCTTTTAAAATGTCCCTAACTGTTTCCTCGAAATAATTGCTTGAAATGGCCAAAAATGGGTTCGCCCAAATAATGTTTCTTGACATCACTATGATGACTTAATTGGAAATTATTAAAAAACCTTTTTTCCTGTGTTAATATATCTTATCGAAGATAGACATCCTGTTATAAGAAACCCCACTTTACAAGGCGCACTTAAAATTCGAATTATACCTGTCGGGCGGATTAAAAATTAAGGCTTCCCGTTGGGAAATTTTGATAGTCACCTGATATGTTCGAAAGATCAATTTAAAAACATATGCCAATTTAAGAATAAACGCCAACTTTGAAGTAGTGCATTGTTTTTTTTATATATTTAGTTTTTTTAAGAGAATATTGTATTTTTGCATAATAAAATATATTTCTTAAAAGAGAAATTACAGGTGAGGTTCTTTAGAAATGTATGATAAGCTATTTCAGTGCTGTAACCATTCATTTATATATTACTAATTTGGTTAACGAAAGAAAATAAAATAGGATTATTATAGAATAGTTTAGAAACCAATTTTAGTTTTACTAATCAAAAGTAAAGCACCTGAGAAAATTTGCATTATTTTTGAAAATAGGGAAAGAAAAAAAATTATATATATACTTACAAATTCTGATTGGCCCGCTACACCTGAAGTCCATGGCAAAACATGAAGGGGGTCAACCTCATGATGTTGAGTAGGCTGGGCTGAGGCATTATGAGAACTAACCCACTCTCTCTTCAATTTCCTCCCAGCTTGCGTAGAGCTAACACTGGCGTGAGAGGGCCCTGGCATTAAAAGTTGTGTGGTCGTTGGCTGGTCCAGACCATGTGTAATTCTACCTCCATATTTGATGATGGAGGGCCTTGCGGCTTGCATCAATGAAGCTTCATTCCATCTTGGTTTCTTTCCCAAAGGGGGGTAATTGTACGAATTCTCTTCCTTAAAAAGAATGCAAAATTTAACATGAAAAAAAAATCCCCTTTTTTCCATTGTGTTGGATAAATACTTAAGAGGTCAAATTTTTACCTCCTCCTCTTGTTTAAAGGTAAAAAGTTTATTGCTCATTAAAGCGTGATGTATAGAATGGCTTAAAGGTGATCCTATTATTAATTTCTTTACCTTCCTTCTTCTTACTGCTAAATATTACCGAAAATTTTATTTTCTTCATCGGTTTATTTTTGTAGATCATGAAGGCATTATTTTTTCACTGAAAATAAAAAAAAATTATATTTTTCAAGGATATCCCAATAAATAAAAGTTCAAATAGGGATAAAATCCTTTTAATAGACAGTGATGATAGAAATTCACAAAAATACCAGATATTTCGGTCAAATATACAGTGACCGTCATCAGTAGTAGCGTTACTACTGATGACGGTCAATGCATATGCGACCGAAATATCTAGTATTTTTGCTGAATTTCTATCATCACTGTCTATTAAAAGGATTTTATCCCTATTTGAACTTTTATTTATTGTCATGGAAAGGCAGTGTGGTCTCCGAAATTATCAAGGAAATCCCAAAAGAATTATTATTAAAATCATTAGGGGGAGGGATAGGGGAATCAGTGCCTCATTCATCATTTAGCACTAGAAAGTCGTTCAGACGTGGATTGTCACCATAAATGTTGAGAAACTGCTTGTAAGTATAGCCGCAACATCGGAACACAAATATAGTAGGGGTTCTATCATTTGCTGTGTTAGCTTTGAGACATTTCAAAGTATAATTACACTTAGGAAGGTCAAGGGTTGGCTAAGAAGTTGGAATTGTCAGTGAAAAACTCACAAATATAACTCTTAATATGGCTTTTCAGTGTGTTTCCCAACAGAAATATGCAAATATGATAAAAACAGGCGAAATTCCCTTTTAAAAACAACATAAAACTTTAAACAGGGCTAAAGAGAACCTTAATATTGATAAAAAAAAATTTGTCCTTAGTAAACACATATACGAGATTTAATGTCCTCAGTAAAAGCATGTACGAGATTTAATTTCCTTAGTAAATAAGTGACATTAACGAAAATAAGGGCAAATCAAGCGAACACCCTCAACGAGAGCTTCGATTAACCACCATCAAAGTCTCACAATGTCAACCGTGCGTTACCATCCCCTCAAAAAATAGGGGGATAGAATGAGTTACTCAGAATCATGAAGGCATTATTTTTTCACAATAAATTAAAAAAAATAATATTTTTCAAGGAAACCCCAAAAGAATTATAATTAAAATCATTAGGGGGAGGGATAGGGGAATCAGCGCCACATTCATCATTTAGCACTAGAAAGTCGTTCAGATGTGGATTGTTACCATAAATGTTGAGAAACTGCTTGTAAGTATAGCCGCGACATCGGAATTAGACAAAGCCCTTAATAGCAAGAGCCTGTGAAATTTTACTCCCAAAACTGTCACTCTCTTTGTAACATGCAAGCTTTTTATTCAAACCGGAAAAATACAGCATGTTTGGAAAAAACTTGTTTCTGAATGATAAAGAACTGTTTTTCAAAACAATTAAAACTTGTAAACATAGCGGTGGAGGAGAGATTTTATTTACATAATAGAAAAAAGCGTGCTTTGCCGTTTCTATCGAATATACTCATTATATTCTTAAGATTTTGTATTGTTGGAGGGGAGGGGGCTAAGTCCCCCCCCCCCTGAAAATTGAATTTACTAGTAAAACGTTTTTTTTTTGTTTTTTTTTTGGAAATAAAAGAATGAAAAGTGTACACACATTGAAAATTGACGAAACCATTGTTTTCAAAGTTAATAATATATAGTGTACTATAATAAATGTGTTAAAACATAATGAAAATTGGAATGCAGTGTATGAACATTATATAGGGTTTTTGCTTGAGTACATTATAGCTTGCCAAGTTTTTAAAAAAACCGACTAATCAAGTTACCGTATGAAGTAACCGCCAGCTCTCTCTAACCGACTGACACACAAAAAATGAGTGTCACATTAGAAAACCCATTTGGTAGGGCAAGTACCGTTCGTAATAATAGGTGACTGACCCTGGCAAGCCAATTTACCGGTTAAACTGCACGCATATCCATGCCTCAGGCTTGTGTAAGTACATGTATATTTTCAATCTTATACACCCTTACTACTCATGTTATCTTCATTAATAACAATTCATTTACCCATTCACTTAATATTATATAGTAAAATTTTTGTTAAATATTTATTGTAAAGAAACAACTATTGCTGTTCGAAAAATTTTAATATTCAAATTTTGTCAAAAATTTCAATTTTAATCCAAAAGCTTAATTCTTAAGTAGAAAAACTGCAATTTACTCTACATGTACTCCTAATACTAAATGTACTCTACATGTACTCTACATATACTCTACATGTACATGTAACTCTACATGTAAATCTACTCTACATGTATTCCTAATACTACATGTACTCTACATGTACATGTAACTCCACATGTAAATCTACTCTACATGTACTCTACATGTACATGTAACTCTACATGTAAATCTACTCTACATGTACTCCTAATACTACATGTACTCTACATGTACATGTAACTCTACATTTAAATCTACTCTACGTGTACTCCTAATACTAACCAATACTTTAGCTATGTTATAAGAAGTCAAACAATAACTGTATAATTCGTTTTTATTAGTAATAAATATACGTAACTTACGAATAAACTAACGTAACAAACATTCATATTCGTATATTTTTATTATGTATGTGAGGGATTTCGCCCCCTCGTCATTACCTCGCTCTTTATGCTTAATATTGAATTTCGTTCTAATTATTTAAGAATGACCCCTGAATCACAAAGGGTTTAACTTGAATAAATAGCTCTCAGGAAAGTACTAAAAAAAACTTTATAGGAAGGAGCGAGGTATTGACGAGGGGGCAAACCCCCGCATAAACCTAATAATTTCTGCTCGTTATAAGTTTTAATGTTGCTCCTTACTTCAGCTGAAAAAAAAAATTCTATTTAATATCTGATCGTTTTTTAAATAATGCTGGGAAATCCGGCACCCCCTTCAAGGAAAATCCCCTTTCCTCATGAATAATTTCTCCATGGAAAGATCCTCCCACGTAACCTTTCCCCCCCGACCCACCCCCTCCCCCTACCAGAACAAATCCCTCTGAAAATTATTGTATATTTCCCAATAACCAATTCTATATGTAAACAATAACCAGCGTTCAAAAGTTCTATCCCTTCGCCTGGGGATTGTGGGGGATTAAATCATCCTCAAAAATATAGTTATTAAGGAGGAACATAGTTACATAGTTATTAAGCTTTTTTTAAGGACACCCCAGACGGTCAATCGTTTCGATGAAAAGCTTCCGTCCATCAATTGACTTAAGTATGATTCGCCTTCACGGAACCGTTTTGAATCTTGAGTTAAGCGTTGACGGTGAGTGATAGAAAGTTTGTATGACTAAGTCATTTTGATTAAAAACAGTGTGTTAGATTAGCTTTGGTCAAGATTGAAGGGTTGATTGAAGATTGATTAAATCACACGTCAATCGATAGACAGAAACATTTGATCAAAATGATTGACAGTCTAGGGCCTCCTTTAGACTGCGACTATGCTGAAGTGGTTATCTCAAAATTTTGATCGGGTGACTTTGGGCAAAAATGAGCCATGGAGGAGGCCTCGTTGCCCCCAAATTTTTTTTGTCCCTTAGAAAGGGCTCTAGGACTTTTAGTTTCCGTTCGAATCAGCCCTCTCGCGATATTCTAGGAACACTGGGTCGATGCGATCACCCCTGGGAGGAAAAAAAAAATAAAATTCGTATAATCGTGTTCGTAATAAATAAGCATCCGTGATATTTCAACATTTTTGCAGATTGGAGCTTGAAACATCTACAGTAAGGTTCTCTGAAATGCTGAATATGATGGTGTAATTTTCTTTAAGAATATATGACTTCTAGGGAGTTCTTTCCCCCTTTTTTCGAAAATAAGGCAAATATTCTCAGGCTCCTAACTTTTAATGGGTAAGACAAAAATGATGAATTTTTTATTTTGAATCAGCATGAAAATCCGACTCTTTTGATGTATCTACTGGTATCGAAATTCCGTTTTTAAGAATTTTGGTTAGTAATGAGCCGGGTCGCTCCTTACTTACAGTTCGTTACCACGAACTGTTTGAAAATATAAAATTTCGTCGTTTTTGCCAGAAGAGAGATCACAGATTCGTGTTGATTTTTTTTTTCCAGGGGTGATCGTATCAACCCAGTGGTCCTAGAATATCGCTAGAGGGCTCATTTGAACAGAAATTAATATTTCTAATGCTCTTTTTAAGTGACCAAAAAATTAAAGGACAACTAGACCCCCTCCCATGCTCATTTTTTCCACAAATTCGTCCGATCAAAATGTTGAGATAGCCATTTTGTTCAGCATAGTTGGAAAATATAAATATGTCTTTAAGGATGACTTAATCCCCCACAGTCCCCGGGAGGAGGGAATGCAAGTTTTGAACTTTGCCTATTGTTTACATATATTATTGGTTATTGGGAAGCATACAAACATTTTCAGGGGGGGAAATTTTATGGTGGGGTGGTCGGCAGAAGGGAAGGTTTTGTGGGAGGATCTTTCCATGGAGGAATTTTTCATGGTGAAAAGGAATTTGCCATGAAGAGGGTGCCGGATTTCCCAGTATTATTTATAAAACAATCAGATACTGAATAAAAAATACAAGTATTTTCAACTAAAGTAAGGAGCAACATTAAAGCTTAAAAGGAACATTAATTATTAATAATATGAGGGGGTTCACCCCCTTGTCAATGCCTCGCTCTTTATGCTAAAGTTTTTTTAGTACTTTCATAAGAGTTATTTATTCTAATTAAAGCCTTTTGTGATTCAGCGGTCATTCTTTAAGAACTGGAACAAAAACTAAAATTTAGCGTAAAAATTAAGGTATTGACGAGGGGGCAAACACCCTCATATACCTAATAATTTCTGTTTTTTTTTAATCTTTCTGTTACTCCTTAATTCAGTTGAAAATTAAATTAAAAAAACAAGGTTTTTTTAACTGAAAGTAAGGAGCGACATTCAAACTTAAAACGAACAGAAATTATTCCGGATATGAAATGGGCTGTCCCCTCCTCAACGCCTCGCTATTTACTCTAAAGTTTTTTTATTTTTTTTAAAAATAGAGTTGTGAGAAAGATTCAAACTTCAGCTTAAAGAGCAAGGCGTTTAAGAGGAAACAGTCCCTTTTATATACGGACTAATTTCTGTTCGTTTTAAGTCTTAATGTCGCTCCTTACTTTCAACTGAAAAAAACTTGTTTTTTTATTTAATTTTTGAACGTTTTAGAATTAATACAGGTTTTGATTTTGGCTCACCGTACATGAATAATTAAACACAATTTGCATATTAATTCTACTTTTATTTGGTTAAATAGCTTTCTCGAAAGTTGTTTAATTTTATTTACGAACGTTTTTATTAGTGATAAATATACGTAAATTACGAATTAATTTACTTAACGGCCTTATATGTTAATATATTTTTAATACGTATATTAGGAGGTTCGAACAATAGTCAATGCCACGCTCTTTACGCTAAAGTTCAAATGTTGTTCTAATTCTTTAAAAATGACCCCTTAATCACAAAGGCCATTAATTAGAATAAATAGCTCTTATGAAAGTACTAAAAAATATTTGGCTTAAAGAGCGAGGTATTGACTAGGGGGCGAACCCAATCATATACGTAATAATATCTGTTCGTTTTAAGTTTTGATATTGCTCCTTAATGTCAGTTGAAATTTTGTTTTTTTTTAATATAATTTCTAATCGTTTTTTTTTTTAATAATACTGGAAAACCCGTCGCCCCCTTCATAGCGATTTCCCTTGCCCCATGAAAGCTTCCTCCATGGAAAGATCCTCCCACATAGCTCTCCCGACCGACCCCCCCCCCCCGACCCATCCAAAACAACCCCCCCCACTGACAGAAAAAATCCTCCTGAAAAGGTCTGTGTACTTCCCAAGTACCAACACTATATGTAAACATTGGGTAAATTTATTAGCTTTCAGTCCTCTCCCCGGGGACTTTGGGGGATTAACTCATCCTAAAAGACATATTTATTATTTTTTCGACAATGCTGAACAAAATGGCTATCTCAAAATTTTTATCGGGTGACTTTGGGAAAAAAATGAGCATAAGAGGGGGCCTTGTTGCCCTCCAATTTTTTCGGCTACTTAAAAAGGGCACTAAAACCTTTAATTTCTGTTCGAATGAGCCCTCTTACGATATTCTAGGACTACTGGATCGATACCATCACCCCGGGGGAAAAAAATAAATAAATAAACACGCATTCATGACCTTTCTTCTTGCAAAAAATACAAAATTCCACATTTTTTCAGATAGAAGCTTGAAACCTCTACAGTGGGGTTCTCTGATACGCTGAATCTGATGGTATGATTTTCATTAAGGTTCTATATCTTTTAGAAGGTGTTTCCACCTTTTTTCGAAAATCAGGCAAATTTTCTCAGCCGCGTTACTTTTGATGAGTAGGATTAAACTTGATGAAACTTATATATTTGAAATGAGCATTACTATCTGATTCTTTTGATGTAAATATTGGTATCAAAATTCCGTTTTTTTTTTTAGTTTCGTTTACTATTGAGCCGGGTTGCTCCTTACTTACAGTTCGTCACCACGAACTGTTTGAAAACTTGTGTTTATTTTATTTAATCAAGCATAAAGATAAAAGATACTGCCATTGATGAATAAATGGATCCGCAAACAGAAAATATTAAAATGAATGATAGGATGAAACTTAAAACGAACATAAGATTCACATAAACAGGGGTAGGGCTGTCAACCCCCGAGACCTCCAAATGCCAAAGTGTCACCTGAACTTTACTGAAAACAAAATATATTTCCAAGGCCTCTGTTTTATAATTATAACACTGAAATTTCTAAAACTTCCAGAAACTAATGTTATTATATACCCAACAACCAGTCCACTTTTATTAGTAAATTTTGATTACCCTCAAAATATTAGTTCCTGTTGTTTTGTTGTTAGTATTATGACGAATCGAAAATTGTCTGAATCACCGACGAAGCTCTTGCAAGATCTCCTAGTGAGTTAGAGCCAAGAGAAAACCCGCCTTACTTGCTGTAACCGTACTCCTTAATTTGTCCATTTTTGGGAAATAGGCTGCGAACTTAGTACCCGGTTTATAACGTAAAGTCATATCTTAGAAACTTCAACTCCATGCTCCATGCTCTAATGGCATCCATTTATCCTCATTATATTTGAGCTATAATTTCAACCTGATTTGATCTCTTTCAATGGTGCAAGGATCAGTAAATCCTGATGCTATACAATCTAGGCTTATACAATCTAGGCCGGCCTGATATTCTCCAATGGCAAAGGCAGTTGTTGCTTGAATGTGACGGAGTAGGATTTTTGTCAGGACACGTGACTGATGGCTCGTGAGGCTGATCGGACGGTAGTTTCCGCACTCTTTCTTTGACCCCTTTTTATGAATGGTTACAATGGCAGCCGTGCACCACTGACTGGGTACGTGGCTGGTTTCCCACACTACAGACACAATGGCATGGTACAGATCAGTTACATCATCTGATCTAACGTTAATGAGTTCAACGGTGACTCCGTCCGGGCCAGGGGCTTTTCCTTGTTTTAGCGACTTGATTTCTGACTCGGTTTCTGACTTGAATGGGGGTGGTGGTCTGATTTCTTGGTCGGGTATGGGGACTTGGGTTAGTATTTTAGGATCCGCAGCTACTGGGGGATCCAGTTTATTGTTAAAGTATTCTTTCCATCTTTTCAAGTTTCATCTTTGAATCGTAGATCTCATTTCCGTCTTTGTCCAGGATCACTGATGTCTGCGGCTCTTTTTTCCGGCTTAACTCACGTACCATTCTGAAAACTGTTCCGCTATTCCCCTTCTTGGACAGTACTTCGCAGTCTTCGCATTTCTTTCGCAGGTGGTTACGTAGTGCCTTTCTGATCTCTCGCTCTACTCTTCTCTTAAGGAGCTTGTAAGTATCCCAACTGTGACGGTCGGATTTATTGCAAAAAAGTCGCTTATCCTCGCATAGCGCAATGATCTCATCTGTGATCCATGGTTTTTCATTTGGAGTTTTTCTTCCAAGGACGTCATTCACTGTCTCCATGATAGCTGATGTAGCCTGCTCGGTCAGGGAGTCTATCTCATTAGCAGTGGTCAAGGAAGAATGATTTTTCAGGATCTCTCGGAATTTTTCAGATAGAGTGGAAGTGTAGGTCTGCCTTTTTGCGGGATCCCGCAGCAGATCCAGCCGGAATCTTGGGATTTTTGTTGCTTTTTGCAATTTTCTCATTCTTAGCTTGAACCTTGACATCAAGAGAGTGTGGTCAGAGTCGAAGTCTGCTCCAGGTAATGCTACTGTGTCTAGTACAGAAGACTTCCAGCGCTTCGATATCAGGATATAATCAATCATGTTCTCGGTTTTACCGTCCGGGGATCTCCAGGTCACTTTACGTCAATGGCGGTGTTTGAAAATTGTGTTCGTTAAGAATAACTCGTTTTCTCGGCAAAAGTCGAGCAATCGTTCCCCTCTCGCATTGAGTTTTCCTTGGCCAAAAGTCCCCATTACAACGGATCGACCGGTATTATCCATACCTACTATAGTGTTAAAGTCCCCCAAGACAATCAGTACGTCTTTTTTATGGATTTGGTCAATGCTGCTTTGTAGTGTGAAATAGAATTCATTGCATTCTTCCTCACTTCTGGCGGAGTTTGGGGCATAGACTTGGACGACAGAGATATTCTTGGCAGCTCCCTTTAGTCGTAAGACGGCTATTCTTTCTGAGACTGGGGTGAAGGAGATTAGAGATTTTTTGGCAGTTGATGATACGAAGAATCCTACACCTTGTCGATGAACTCCGTCTTTGCGGCCGGACAACAAGAGGGAGGCTCCAGAGAGGTTTTCCTCACTCATTCGGGGAGGTGAGTCTCAGAAAGCCCAATAACATCCCAATTGTACCTCTGTAGTTCTCTAAGGGCAAGATCTAGTTTTCCCGGTTTGGCAAGTGTTCGGATGTTTAGTGTGCCAAAGTGTAGGGAGGTTTTTGTCGGAACGGAACAACCGTGTGGTTTTTCACCCCGGGTGGGGGTCGTCCTAGGCCTAGGATCGTCGGCTGCCCCGGACGCGGTAGCATGTAAAATCGCATTATTATCATTCAAGATTGGTTGTTCGTCGGTTACCCCGGACGCGGTAGCATGTAAAATCACATTGTCATCCATAAAAATTGGTTGTTCGTCGGTTACCCCGGGCGCGGTAGCAGATGTTCGTATAATACTGGACCCTTTTTTCATGTTTTCAAGAGAGGCGGTTTCTTGGCTAAATGGGTGGTGGCGGCAAGCCACTCCTCTCCACCACCTTGCAGAGGCCGTTGTCCGTAAATCTGGATCCTTCACCCTTCGCAGTTGTCCTCCTATAGGGGATCCTCCCACGATGGTGTTCTGCTTCACCATGCAATTTAACCCATTGCTAGGAGAAGGTTTGTAGCTCACAGAACGTGTCCACACGCTGGTGAGTCCTGCTGAGTGCACATTTGAGGGGCCTTCTTCCTCATCCGCCTGTATTTACGGCCCCCAGGCGAGGCTGCCCCAGTCTCTATTATGGACCTCCAGGGACTGGGTCCCCCCTTGGTCCGCGCCTCCTACTCAATGGAGGTACCCTACATATATGTAAGGCGTTCCCCTATCCGCCACCTGGGGACGCGCTAAGTGGCCTGGGGGAGGCCCCTACTGAGAAAGCTCAGTAGGTCTCAGATTTATCTCATCCTAATACACTAAATCACTTTGAAAATCATCTACAGACATATTAAAAAAATCATTAATTGTGATTTCTCAAAAACCATTTGTGTAATCTGACGCACTAGAAACTATGAAAGACTCAACTGGAAATTTTAAATTGTTTGACGCTCGTCTTCATGAATCAGGTTAACAACTTCATTCACTGAGAGTATCTGTTTCTTTACTGTTGGTTTCCATTTGCTGTTGAAACTATAAATGGAAAGACTAAAAGAGGCTCTACATTCTGATAGGGTCTTCAAAAGTAGTAGCGACGAGAAAGAACATCAGTGTTACTAGAAATAATCCAGAAGTTCTTGTAGCCATGTGTATTGGTGACAGAGTGGACAAAATAGAACATTGCCTTATCTGCTTCACAATAACGATTGGGTAAGGCCATGACTAGAACACACATTCAAGTCTTCTTTTACTTCGATTTGGAGTGTATAAGAAGCAGAAAGAGAATGTCTATGAAAGCCGTCAGTTATAATAAGTCTCATCCAAAGTAACTCTTTTTTCCCAAAGATCTGTTTGCACTGACGCTGTAGGTCATCGCAGAAGGCATAAAAAAAAGCACAACGAAGGTCACGACAATTAATTATTGTTTTCCAAGCTGGGAGTCCTCTAGTATAAAACTTATTGAGACAGCTGTCAACAATTTTAAGCAGTAACGAGTAGTTTGAAGATAGCTGTCACACGCATTGCACATTTTTTTGCTCAAGGGGCGAAATTTGGTTTATCGTATACGAAATAAATTTCTTTGATGCCCTCCGCAACAAAAGTGTAATATACCTTCCAACAAACTCTGTGTATTCTGGAATTGTTTGAACATTTTGTGAGGTTGCTTGATACATTATCTGAGACGCATAAAAAACTGCAACTTTCGGTTGTATTCCATAGATATCACACTTCCATTTGGAAGTCAAAATTTCCTGACAGACATAATTTTTTCTTATTAGTGGTTCATTCTTTTTAACTATAAAGGCAAGGGGGATATTGCCTGGGTAACATAAATTACTACCGAGTCCTTTTTCCACCGCCATTCTATTGTACTCTCGATTTTCCTTGTTAGTAACGGCAGTTAGACATTTTGTATGTGACTTTCTAGAATTTTATAAATTGTCTCGAAGTTTGACTGGCAAAACACGATTAACCAAATGATTTTTCGGAAGTAACCTTTTTTTCAACAAGGAAATCCTTCCATGTGCATTTTGATGAATAAACTTGGAGCATATAGTTTGTACAAAATTGTCCTATTTCTTTCACCTTAACAAGAAGCGGATTGGGAACTTCAGAAGTAAACGAATTGTAGGGATGGATGTCCATATTTTGTTTAGAAGTATATTATGTTTCTTCATAGCACACATAAAATTGTTTATATTCTTGTAGTCAGGAATATGAGTAGTCCGATATACTGTTGAGGTAAATCCTAGGCATCTTAATTGTGCTTCTTTTGTTAGAGGAACGAAGGGTAGTTTGTTTAGCGTGCGTTCCCAGTCTTGATGTTCTGTAAGGCGTTTGGTATTTTGCTTCAGATCCTTGTTTAATAGCTCTAGCAAATAACCAACGAGATGCTATTTATATCTTCGCCGGATCTACTTCCAAAGTGGATACTTCTTCTGCACTGTTCTTGAATGTAATTGGAATAGCTTGCTATGTCTCTAAGCTGCTCAATAACTGAGTCTAAGCTGACTCTTAGATACTTCATTGAAGCCATATTTAAATGCCAATTTTCAGTCCACATTGCGTCCCAAGCAGCCTTAGCAGCTAGCACTGGTTCATAGAATAATACTCCCCATAAGTTAAATTGTGCCTCCTTAGAACCATAGCTTCGTCGCCATCTTTCAAGGTTGTGGTGACAAACCTCCGAGTTTCTCAGATGCATATCAAATCCCTTTTCTGCCAGTTTTGGTCGAAAAAAAATGAAGAAGCTCGATATTTAATGCAAATCAGAGTTCTTCTAGACAATAGTGTGTTCTATACACATCTTTGACTTCCTGAAGGAATTTGTACTCTGTTTCGTCGAAATATCCCAAAGCAACAAAAAGTTCTCATAGACCGGCATCACTAAAAGCCGACATAATTGTTTTTAAAATAGTCCACTGCCAATGGAATAAATCAAGAGATAGCACAAATCAGATATTTGTTGGTTACCTAAATAACACTCTTGCTGGGCAAGCTGATATATTTTTTGATCAAAATTAAAAAGCTTTTGAGCTCCAAGACCATATTGTTCAACGATCTGCCTGGAAAACATTTTCCTGAACACATGCATATCTGTTTAAAAAACAGGGATAATGTCTATCAATCGAATAGCTAGTGTTGGGAGAGCGTTTTATTTTGTGTTGTTCATGTACATAAGTATGTTTTTGGTTTCAAATATAATGACAATTACAAATCGTGGTGTTTGTAATGCTAGAGCCTGCATCAACATCTTGTTCTCCATTTTCAGAATCAATATCAAACATTTTTTTGATTTCCTCAAATTTTTTTCTTTATAGTGGCATTCAAGTAAATCCTCCAGAATCGGTTTACCAAACTAACCAGTATTTGTGTTTGCATTTGTATATTGAATCTTTTCCAAGGAACCCTTTATCGCAAAATATATTCCCCTTGGGGATGTTAGGCTCAATGAGGATAGCTCCCCTTTTCCTAAAGTCTGGTTAACTGCAGTGGCGTAATTTCATGGAAATCCTGGGAGTGGGGCAAAGTTGGAGCCAATTTATCCGAATTAAGTAAAAACAATAGCGAAAGCTGAAAAATTAGCCGTATAGTAACAAAAAAGGTAAATATATACTAAAGAAAACTGACCCGTTTCTGTGGATACTTGAATTGTGCAGGCTTATTTTATTTTTGACAAGATTTTTAGAGAAAATAAATTCCAGCTGGGGGGGGGGGGCAAACTGGGGTCCTGCCCATAGAAAACTTTGACCCTGGTTAACTTTCTCAGGCTCGTGGCCTTTGAGTGGTAGCTTTAAACTTTTACATATTTAGAAACATCAGAAAATTACATTTTTTATACATATATGTTATAAAAAAAAACAACTTTTTTTAGAGTTTTCTGCTTAGCCCAATTCGCCCCTTAGTCCTTACGTACAGTTTTAAAGCTAAAGAGCCTAAAAACTGCACAATTATAAATACTTACTTGGTCGAACATCATCCTTGCCTGAATAAAATAAATTGTTATATCTGATGCGTCTGCTTCAACTCGACCTGATATATAACTGCTATTGTTGTCAAATGACTTAAAAGAGTGCATTTCATTGTCCACACAATCTTCAACGGGAGGAATTTTTATGTGAGTGGAATTCTCCTATAAAAATTCTCCACGGGTGAGGGGCATTCAGAAATTAAGAAACTAATGCAAAAACAAGTTTTCAACTGAAAGTAAGGAGTCGCATTGAAACCAAAAACGAACAGAAATTAATCCCGTATGTAAGAGGGACGCTGAAAAAAAACGCTGGAAACGAAATTATTCAATCAATAAAGGGTGTCGTAATTTAATACCTTTTCAAGTTCAAGTTCTTTTATTCATTAAATATAAAAGACTCTTCAGTCCAGAAAGATTCCAAAGGACCCAGAGGCCCATTAATTGGGAAAAATAATTAACACTACATATGTATCATTTGCAGGTTACTGAACTAGGGCTAGGCAAAAATAAATAAGGAGTGCTGCTCAGAAGAAGACAACCAATCTCCACATCACCTAACAACAAAAAGAAATCTCACTTTGTCAGAGACATCCAGGGCTCCCAAGGGAGTCCAGAAATCCCAGCTCCTCCACAAAAAAATACCAATAATTTTTTCAAAGTTTTCTGCCTAATTTTTATTAGGCTCTTGACCTACCGGGTTATTGATAATTTTATTAAAATTCCCTCCTTCAATTTCATACTCGTCTAAATTGTCTTTTTTATTATTAGTGTTGTCCTCACTAGGCAATCGGGTAGATATCGGGTGGTAGTTGAGTAGACAATCGTAACGCAAATAAGCTCATTAAAGCGCAATAAATAGGGCATGGCACGAACTCCAAACCTGTATTGCATTTCATATTTTAGTCCATATATTACCCTCGCCACTGTGGATATGGGTGTTTTCAACAGATTAATCAAAAAATTTTTTGCACAAAATAAGTTTTTCGATAAAAAATAAAGAGCTCCATTAAACAAAAAATAAACAAAAATAGAAAGAAATAATGTAACAAGCATACAACTACCACAAATCAGAATCAACAAATAAATGAAACCCAAAACAAATAGAAATTAAAATAAATCAAACGCAAGATGAGCAAACTTTAATCTCAGTAGGGTTCTAAACCCTATGCTTTCTAAAAAACAGAATATAATTTGTATTTTACTGAAAAAATTCAAATGAACTTTCTGAAAAAATGTTCAATGTCAGTTTAATGTACATATGCTGATATTTATTCGTCAAAATCTTAATTAATTTTTTATTTCTTAAAGTTATAAAAGTTAAAACATTTAAAAGATTTTGTTCAGTAAAGTACAAATTATATTCTGGCTTTTAGAAAGCATTTAGAATCCTACTCAGATTAATTTCTACTCGCTTTGAGTTTGACTTATTTTAATTTCTGTTTGTTTTGGGTTTTATTTACTTATTTATACTGATTTGTGGTAGTTGTATGCTTGGTAGATTATTCGATTCTATTTTTGTTCATTTTTGGTTTAATAAAGTTCTTTACTTTTTTGTTTAAAAAACTTATTTTGTGGAAAAATTTTTTTAATTAAGTTCTTTTCGTTTTGTATTGACATAGTCTTTTTCAGGGAGAAGGACTGAGCCTCTCCTGAAGTTAAACAGCCATCCCTTCCATAAAAACCTTAAATACCCCCTTGCCATAACTTACAGCTCTTGTCCCTAATCTCTGAGATTTTTTTTAACCCAAAAGCCTTGTTATATGATATTTAGACTATTTTGAATAGATTGGCTATTTCAAAATTTCTACTAGACGCATTTCGGGACAGCACGACGTGTGTGAAGGGTGGAGGGGATGGCTGCCCTCTGATCACTTTTACTCTTAAAAAGAGCACTAAAGCGTCTGATTACCAATCCAATGAGGCCCTCCGAAGTTTACATGACCACACTTTCTATAAAAACCCTATATGTCCCCAAGGCATAACTTACAGCCCTTTTCCTTAGGGCTTGCTGGATTTGTTATCTTCAATGATACAAGCTTCAGAACTTTTTGATGGGTTAAACAAAACGGCTGTATCTAAGTTTGCCCTCTGATCACTCTCGACTAATAAAAAAAGGCACTAGTCTCTCAATTTCCAATCGAATGAGCCCTTTTTGAAGCTGCTACGACAAAACCTTTTTTCCCCAAGGTTATAAGTTACGGCCCTTGTCCTGAGGGCTATGGGGGGGGAGGGTTGTCATCCTCCAAGACATAATTTCCAGACGTCTCAACTACGTTGAACAAAATAGCCATATCAAAATTTTTATCGGATATGTTTGGGGAAATGACGGGCGTGCAGGGGGGGGATTCTCCCTCTGATTACTTTTGACTATTCAAAAGGGCAATAGCCCTCTCAATTTCCCATCAAAAGAGCCCTTTTTGAAGTTTTTACGACAACGCTTTCTATAAAAACATTTGCCCCCAGGGCATAACTTACAACCTTAGCCCTGAGGGCTGTGAGGGGGTTTTCAAACTCAAAAAAATAATTTCTGGACCCTTCAACTACGTTCAACAAAATTGCTATATCAAAATGTTGATCGGAAGTGTTTGGGGAAATCATGGACGTAGGAGGGGTAGTTACCATCTGATTACTTTTTACTATAAATGAAGACTCTAGCCCTTTAAGTTCCCAATTGAAATAGCCCTTTTCGACATTTCTACAACAACACTGGCAAAGACCTATTTTGCGGAACTTTCAACTACGATGAACAAAATGTCTGTCTAAAATTTTGATTGGATGTGTTTGGGGAAATGTTGGGCGTGAGAGGGGCATTAGTTGCCCTCCGATCACTTTCAACTACTATAAGGTTCGAACACTGGAATGTTTTATTTTAGTTATGCTGACTGTAACGTGATTCATTTAAATTACATTAAAAAATAAATAGGCCCAAAATAACCGTGAGAGGGGGGTTAGTTGCACTCCAATCAGTTTCGAATATTGGAAAGGGCACTAGCCCTTTCAATTTCCAATTCAATGAGCGCTTGTTCAAGTTTCTACGACAAAGCTTTCAATAAAAACCCTATATGCCCCAGGGCATAACTTACAAGCTTAGCCCTGAGGACTCTGGGGGGAGTGTCATCCTCAAAGATCTATTTTTCAAACTTTCAATTACGTTGAACAAAATGGCTATCTGAAAATTTGGATTGGATGTGTTTGGAGAAATGGTGGGCGTGAGAGGGGGGCTAGTTATAATCACTTTCGACTATTAAAAAGGGAACTAGCCCTCTCAATTTCCAATAAAATGAGCCCCTTTTAAAGTTTCTATGACAACGCTATCTATGAAAAACCTTATATGGCCCTTGGGGAATGGTAGGGGCTCCATTCACTATTGACTATTAAAAAGGGCAATAGCCCTTTCAATTTCCAACCAAATGAGACTTTTTTGAAGTTTCTACGAAAAAAATTTCTATAAAAACCTTACACGCCCCCAGGGCATGACTTACAACCCTTGAACTGAGTGTTGTGGGGGGGGGGAGGAGATTTGTCATCCTCAAAAACCTAATTTCCAGAACCTTCAACTACGTTGAACAAATAAATATCTCAAAATTTTGATTGGATGTGTTTGGGGAAATGGTGGGTGTGAGAGAGGGGCTAGTCACCCTTCAATCACTTTCGACTATTAAAAAGGGCACTAGCATTCTCAATTTCCAATTAAATGAGCCCGTTTGTAGTTTCTACGACAACGCTATCTATAAGAAACCTTATATGGCCCATGGGGAATCGGTAGGCGCTCCATTTACTTTTGACTATTAAAAAGCACACTAGCCCTTTCAATTTCCAATCAAGTGAGCTCTTTTTTGAAGTTTCTACGACAACACTTTCTATAAAAAAAAACTTTATATGCCCCCAGGGCATAACTTACAACCCTTGCCCTGAGGGTTGTGGCGGAGGGGGGATTGTCATCCTCAACAACCTAATTTCCAGAACTTTCAACTACGTTGAACAAAATGGCTATCTAATAATTTCGATAAGATGTGTGTGGGGAAAAGGTGGGCGTGAGAGGGGGGGGGGCGGTAGTTGCCCTCCAATAAATTTTGACTATTAAAATGGACACTAGCCCCTTGAATTTACAATCGAATGAGCCCTTTTTGAAGTTTCTACGACAAAGCTTTCTATAAAAACCTTATATGCCCCAAGGGCATAAATTACAACCCTTGCCCTGAGGGCTGTGGGGGGAGTGTCCTCCTCAAAAACATAATTTCTATGTGGAAATCAACTACGCTGAACAAAATGGCATTCTCGAAATTTTGATTGGATGTGTTTGGGGTAATGGTGGGCGTGGAAGGGGTGTCAGTTGCTTTCAAATCACTTTCGACTATTCAAAAGGGCACTAGCCATTCCAATTTCCAATTGAATGAGCTCTTTTGGCAGTCTCTACGACATCTCCTTCGATACGATACATCCCTGATCTAGAAAAACAAAAACCAAATAAACAATACATTGTGCCAACATCGTTCTTTACTTAGACAGGCGCTACCTATGATATCACGCACTAAATGTATGACAACATAGGTTCTTTGCGAGCTCCTCATAAGCACGCAAGTGACATAGACCGATGTGCGGTTTTAGAGTGCTTTGTAACTCTTTTCATGGGATTTGCCTTTGAGCAATTTTTCTTAAACAGTTGGGATAGATAGTCCTGACGAGCGTTTCGACGCTTTAAATATTTATTGGACCTGACTTTTCAATTATGCCGAACCCAATGGCTATTTTAAAATTTCCATTGGATGTCTTTGGGAAAAAAGGGGACGCCGGAAGTGATCTAGCTTCCCTCGAATCTGTTTGGTGACTAAGATTTTTAATATTTTTTTTAAACGTGCCCTCTCACGATCATCTAGGATTCTTGGTACCATAAGATCAACCCTGGGGAGCAATTTTTCTTAAACAGTTGGGATAGATAGTCCTGACGAGCGTTTCGACGCTTTAAATATTTATTGGACCTGACTTTTCAATTATGCCGAACCCAATGGCTATTTTAAAATTTCCATTGGATGTCTTTGGGAAAAAAGGGGACGCCGGAAGTGATCTAGCTTCCCTCGAATCTGTTTGGTGACTAAGATTTTTAATATTTTTTTTAAACGTGCCCTCTCACGATCATCTAGGATTCTTGGTACCATAAGATCAACCCTGGGGAAAAAAAAAAAAAAAGAAAGACATACACACATCCGTGATCTTTTTTGGCAAGAAATACAAAACTTCAATTTTTGTACACGAGAGCTTGAAACCTCCACAGTAGTATTCTCTGAACGTTTTTTTAGTTCCGGAGGGGGGGGGTACATACTTCGAAGGGTCCTTTTAATGCCAAAGTATTCTAACTCTCATTGATCCTTTAGATAAATACAGAATTAGTTTTAAGGAAGGGGGAGGATGGAAGTAGATATTGATATATGACCCCTCTTGATTTCCGGTAATATTTGTGATCTGCACCGTTATTTTGAAGGTAAAGACATTTTGAGGTACCTATTTTGTGCTTTTTCTATAGCTGCTCAATTTTTCACGTGGGTGAATTTTTCATGGGAAAATGTAAAAGTTGGAATAGGGATAAATCCTTTCATTAGACAGTGATAATTAACAAAAATACTGGATATTTCGGTCACTGCACATGCGACCGAAATATTCAGTTTTTTTTTTGAATTGTCACTGTCTAATAAAAAGATTTATCCCTATTAGAACTTTTATTTATTGTCATGGAAAGGCATTGTGTTCATTGATATTACCTATGAAGGGGGGTGTAATTATCCTGGAGGAATTTTCGGCAGAGGGGAATTTCGGAAAGATTTTTCCATTTTTCTTAGAAAATCAAGTCGATTTGCTCAGGCGTGGGAATTGTGATGGGTAACTTTAAATTTAATGAATGATATGTATTTGGAACCAACATAAAGAGGCAATTTTTTTGGTGTATATTTTCTTATCCTATCTCACAGTTTTTTGGAAATTCGGTTACTGTTAAAACGAAGGATTCCTTGCTTACATTTTATTACCACAAACAATTTGATTTACCCTGGTCTTCTATATGATTAAATAAAAAAAAAGTTTTTTTCTTGCTGAAAGTAAGGAGCAATATTAAAACTTAAAGGGAACAGAAATTATTACGTATACGAGGGGGGTTGCTTCCTCCTCAATATCTCGCTCTTCACGTTAAAGTTTTCCGGCATTTTGTAAAAAGTTACTGGTTGTTCTAATTATACGATCCTTGTGTATCAGGAGTCGTTTCTAAGGAATTGGGACAAAATTTGTACTTTAGCGTAAAGAGCAAAGTGTTGAGGAGGGGTAAGCCCCCTCGTATACGTAATAATTTCTGTTCGTTTTAAGTTTTAATTTTGGTTCTTATTTCAAGTTGAAAAAACTTGTTTTTTTATTTCTGATCGTTTTTTAAATAACGCCAGACAATCTAGCTCCACCTCCACGGAAAACTCCCCCTCCCCACGGAAATATCCTCTGGACAATCCAATCCCGGTGAAAATTTAACCCGGACAATTACCCTTAACGCCTCAACATGTAAAGTTGAGTCAGTAAAGAGAAAGCAAAACATAAAAAGAAATTTCGTATAGGAATTCTGGTAAATTATCCCAGTATCCAATTTTGCTTGAAAATTTCATCCCTGAAAAATTCCCTCTCCATTGAAAATTTTCCCCGTACAAAGTCCCTCCAGAGAAGAAAATTCGCCCTTCACTCCCCACCCAAAATTGTATGCATACTTCTCAATAACAAATACTAGCCTATACGTAAACAATGAACAAATTTATAACCTAAAAATCTTTCCTTGGGGGCTGTGGGGGGTCATTTTATCTCCAAAGACATAGTTGTTAAGCTTTTCAACTATGCTGAGCAAAATAGCAATCTCAGAATTTTTATTGGACGATTTTATGAAAAATGTGGCATGGGAGGGGGCCTAGCTGCTCTCCAATTTTTTTGGGTCACTTAAAAAGGGCACTAAAACTTTTTATTTCCGTTAGAATGATCCTTCTCCGACATTTTAGGTCCACTGGGTCGATATAATCGCTCCTAAGGAAAAAATAACAAATAAACACTCATCCGCTATCTTTCTTCTGGCAAAAAGTACAAAATTCCACATTTTTGCAGAGAAAAGCTTGAAACCTCTACATTAGGGCTCTCTTGTACGCTGAATTTGATGGTGTGATTTTCATTAAGATTGTGTGAATTGAGGGGGTGTTCCCCCTTTTTCAAAAATCAGGTAAATATTCTTAGGCTCGTAACCTTTGATGGGTAAGACTAAATTTCTGAAAAATATATATTTAAAATCAGCATAAAAATCCAATTCTTTTGATATATCTATTGGTATCTAAATTTAGTTTTCTAGAGTTTCGGTTACTATTGAGCCGGGTCGCTCCTTACTTACAGTTCGTTAGCACGAACTGTTTGATAACCACTGTATGTAGCCCTTTCGATGAATCTCACAAAAATTTCTACAAATTACACGACCTAGAAGTTTCAGTCCTGATCTTGGGAAAAGTGTACATATATATTAGATATTACACTAAAAACTATAATAGGTACATAGATTGTTATTATATAGAATCAGAATTTAGAATCCAATTCTTTTGATATATCTATTGGTATCTAAATTTAGTTTTCTAGAGTTTCGGTTACTATTGAGCCGGGTCGCTCCTTACTTACAGTTCGTTAGCACGAACTGTTTGATAACCACTGTATGTAGCCCTTTCGATGAATCTCACAAAAATTTCTACAATTTACACGACCTAGAAGTTTCAGTCCTGATCTTGGGAAAAGTGTACATATATATTAGATATTACACTAAAAACTATAATAGGTACATAGATTGTTATTATTTAGAATCAGAATTTTTTGAAACCTTTGGGATTTCTAGGGTTACATTGTGCTCAATTGGAGCTCTATTTCCGACAACATATTAATCAAACAGTTCGTGGTAACGAACTGTAAGTAAGGAGCGACCCGGCTCAATGGTAACCGAAACTCTAGAAAACGGGTTATTGATACCAATAGATATATCAAAAGAATCAGATTTCAATGCTGATTTCAAATATATAACTTTCATCAAGTTTAGTGCTACCCATCAAAAGTTACGCGCCTGAGAAAATTTGGTTGATTTTCAAAAAAAGGGAGAAAGACCCCTTAAAAGTTATAGAACCTTAATGAAAATCACACCATCAGATTCAGCGTATCAGAGAACCCTAATGTAGAGGTTTCAAGCTCCTATCTGCAAAAATGTGGAATTTTACATTTTTTGCCTGAGGAAAGATCATGGATGCGTGTTTATTTGTTTTTTTTTGTTTTTTTCCCCAGGGGTGATGATACCGTCCCAGTGATCCTATAATACCGTTGAAGGGCTCATTGGAAAGGAAATTAAAAGTTCTAGTGCCCTTTTTAAGTGACCAAAAACAATGGAGGCCGACTAGGCCTCCTCCCACGCTTATTTTTTTCCCAAAGTCACCCGATCAAAATTTTGAGATAACCATTTTGTTCAGCATGGTCGAAAATATGATGAATATGTCTCTTAGGATGACTTAATCCCCCGAAGTTCCCAGAGGGAGGGCTAAAAGTTATGAACTTTACCCAATTTTAACATATAGTATGGTTTATTGGTAAGTATACAGATGTTTTCTGTTGTGTTTTTTGCGGTTTGGGGTTGTTAAGGTGGGGTCGGTGGTTATTTTGGAGGATCTGTTCATGAAGGAAGTTTTCATGGGGGACGGGAAATTGCCAGGACGGGGGCGCCGGACTTGCCAGCATTATTTATTGGTTATTGGAAAGTATACAACCATTTTCTGGAAGGATTTTTTCGGGAGGGGGGGGGCTAGAGGAGGGAGTTACTCTGGAGAATATTTCCGTGGAGGATGTTTCTTTGGGGTAAGGGACATTTCTATGAAGGGGGCGCCGGATTTCCAAGCATTATTTAAGAAACGATCAGAAATTAAATAAAAAAAAAACAAGTTTTCTCAACTGAAATGTAAGAAGGAATATTAGAACTTAAGACGAACAGAAATTATAACGTATGTGAGGGGGTTCTCCCCCAAGTCAATACCTCACTCTTTACGCTACAGTTTTTTTTTAGTGCTTTCAAAAGAGCTATCTATTCTAATTAAACGGCCTTTGTGACTCAAGGGTTTCTGAATCAAAATTTTTTTTAACTTTTAACGTAAAGAGAGTGGTATTGACTAATGGGAGAACCCCTTCATATAAGTAATAACATATACGTAATAAAAAAAACAATAAAAAACAAGCGATACGGCTCAATAGTAATTGAAACTTTTAAAAACGAAATTTTGATGTCAATAAATGTATCAAAAGAATGTGTTTATAATGCTGATCCTAAATATATAAATTTTATTAAGTTTAGTATTCCTCATCAAAGGCTACAAGCCTGAGAAAATTACTCGATTTTTTAAAGAGGGGGGAAACATCCCCTACAAGTGAAACAATTTTAATGAAAATCACACCGTCAGATTCAGCGTATCAGAAAACCCTATTACATAGGTTTCAAGCTCATATCTGCAAAAATCTGCAACTTTGTATTTTTTGCCAGAAGAAAAATATACGAATATAGAAGTTAGTTACGTAAGTTAATTTGTAAAGACATCCATTTAGCAAAAGAAAAGTAAAATTTTTATACAAATAAAAGCTGCATTAACTAAAAAACGATCAGAAATTAAATAAAAAAAACAAGTTTTTTAAACTGAAAGTAAGGAGCAACATTAAAACTTAAAACGAACAGAAATTATTCCGTATAAAAAAGGGGCGGCCCCCTCCTCAACGTCCCACTCTTTACGCTAAAGTATGACCCTGTCTCACAACTTTATTTTTAAAACAATAAAAAACTTTAGTGTAAAGAGCGAGGAATTGAGGAGGGGACAGCCCCTGTAAAATATGGAATAATTTCTGTTCGTTTTATGTTTTATTGTCGCTCCTTACTTTCAGTTTAAAAAACTTGTTTTTTTTATTTAATAAACTTTTAAGAACGGTTAGATTTCTGGCTAAGCATAAAAAGCTTATCATGTTTCTTTGTTTCTATGTTTTTCATAAAGAAACATAATAAAATATCTCATAGAATAAAATATAATAATAAAATATAATAGAATAAAATATCTCAAATTTTTATTCTATTTTCATTGTAGTCTTTTGTAGTTAATATCGGCTGTTGACATATTTAGTGTTGAATAGTACAAGTCCAATCTACTGGGTGGAAATTTGGGTTTTGGGCTTGGCAAATTTGGGCTTGGCAAATTTGGTTACAGTATTGATTAATGAGTAGGCATCATTTCTTTTATATTATTATTACATCAATATTTTGTATTATTACTCTCCGCGTCTCTTGTGTTTTCTTGTATATTCTAACGTTATGCTTAATTATTTCTCTTTAGTGACAGACTTTTTAATTCACACTTTAAGAGTAATTGGAAAGCAGTTAAATAAACCACTAGGAGAAAAAATATTTTTAATTACCAAGTACTTCAAACGAAAACATTCTTTTGGTCTCTAGATCCGTTTTAGGTCCGTCCATACATTAACCAAGCTATTTAAAATTGCCTTTGAGCTGCTTCAAAATACTGAAGTATTTAGGGTAGTACCACATCACCCCCGTTATGGCATTGTTACGTAGAGGAGGAAGAGTCGCGTCATCCTTATATTTTAGCCACCCAATTGCAAGCTTGTTAAATTTACCTCTTCTAGAAAACATTTGCAAAATAACTCTACAAAAATATTGGATACAAAGGTTCTACGAGCGAGTAAATTATGCCTATTACAGTTTCTAATATTCATTGATGTATTTCCACATTACTATCTCGTTATAATCTATTTCAGCTTTGTTCTATTCCATAATTCTGTGCTTTATTGAGTTCACTAATGGTAAGAAATTGTATAAAAAGTAAACATTGAGGCCATTAGCAGACAAATGTCTAGGAAAGCATTATCACTTGTATTACAGCCATCTATTTTACAGGTTTTATGGCATACTCGAGCGGGTTTACCGTCAGATGTCGTTCCGTCTTCACATTCTTCTGTGTTTCCGAGTCCTATTGGACTGCAAGTTCTGGTCAAACTGACCATTGTACCTGAAAATAAATTTGTGTTTATAATTACAAGAATTGTTGTTGAGAAACGGAAAAAACATGCTGTGCCTAATTTCTGAGTAGCACTGTTGCAAAGTCATTCTATTAGTATGCCTTTTCGGTAAATAATTGTTTAGATGACAATTAATTATAATTCTCGGGGGGATCACATATTACTGATATTAGGCACCTCCCCTTTTCATTTGATGAATAAATTCACAAAATTATATAAACGGAAGAAGCATGCTGTCCCTAGTTTTTGAAGTGACCCTTTTTTAGAATTAATTAAAAAAACTTTTTCCATAAAATAAGTTTTTCAAAAAAAGTTTTTAATGTTTTTACTTTTATAACCATAAGAAATCAAAAATTAATTAAGATTTTGTGGAATAAATATCAGCATATATACATTAAACTGACAATGCATATTTTTTCAGTAAATTCATTTGAAATTTTTCAGTTCTTTACTGAAAACGTTTGACACTAAAAGCTCAAAATCCTATTCTATGGCCAAAAAAATGTATTCTTTTTCTGTTTAATTCTTATATAGCAATGCTTTAAAAAAAAATCTTTTTAATGTTGTTACTTTTATAACTTTAAGAAATCAAAAATTAATTAAGATTTTAAGTAATAAATATCAGCATCTGTATATTAAACTGACAATGCAGATTTTTTTCAGTAAATTCAATTGAATTTTTTTCAGTAAAGTATAAATTATATTATAGCTTTTAGAAATCATAGTTTTTAGAACCCTATTCAGATTAAGTCTTGGTTACATCATGTGTTGGTTAAGCCTGGGCATGAATTAAAAAAAAAAAAAAAAAAAAAAATCAAAATGAAATAAAAAAAAATATTTTCAACTATGACTGGGGGAGGGGGTAACTTTCTTCAGGGAGTATACTTAATGGGGTTTGAAAATTTTCCAAGAGAAAACACCTAAACCTATAGATAATAGCCTAAGCAATTAAAGTATTTCTGAAGGATAGGTTGTCTTTGGACTCATCAAATTATTAATGGGGGTTTACCGGCTTTTAATGCTTGAACCTCGACTGAATTTGGTCAGTCTACTGATAGTTTTAATATTAGCAACGGGATATTAATTTTTTTGCAAACTTTTCTTAAAGTTATAAAATTAACACCATTAAAAAGATTTTTTTTTAAAGAATTACTATATAAGAATTAAGAAGAAAACGAATACATTTTTTTCGGCCATAGAACAAGATTTTGAGTTATTAGCGTCAAATGTTTTCAGTAGAGAACTGAAAAAATTCAAATGAATTTACTGAAAAAAAATGCATTGTCAGTTTAATGTACATATGCTGATATTTATTCCATAAAATCTTAATTAATTTTTGATTTCTTAAGGTTAAAAAATTGAAAACATTAAAAACTTTTTTTGAAAAACTTATTTTATGGAAAAAATTTTTTTAATTAATTCTAAAAAAGGGTCACTTCAAAAACTAGGGACAGCATGCTTCTTCCGTTTATATAATTTTGTGAATTTATTCATCAAATGAAAAGGGGAGGTGCCTAATATCAGTAATATGTGATCCCCCCGAGAATTATAATTAATTGTCATCTAAACAATTATTTACCGAAAAGGCATACTAATAGAATGACTTTGCAACAGTGCTACTCAGAAATTAGGCACAGCATGTTTTTTTCCGTTTCTCATTAATAATTAATAATTTATAATTTGTAATTATATTAACTGAAGAAGCATGCTGTCCCTAGTTTTTGAAGTGACCCTTTTTCAGAATTAATTAAAAAAAACTTTTTCCACAAAATAAGTTTTTCAAAAAAAGTAAAGAACTCCATTAAACCAAAAATGAACAAAAATAGAATCAAATTATGTACCAAGCATACAACTACCACAAATCAGTATCAGTAAATAAATATAACACTAGACAAACAAATTAAAAGATGTTAAACACAAAACGAGCATATACGAATATAAGTAGGGTTCAAAACCCCATGATTTCTAAATTCTGGAATACAATTTGTATTTTAATGACAAAAATTCAAATAAGTTGTGTGGAAATAATGTGTATAGTCAGTTTAATGAAAAAAATAGATTCAAATAGTATACCAAGCGTACAACAATCACAAATCAGTATCAATAAATAAATGAAGACGAAGACAAACAGAAATTAAAATACGTCAAACTCAAAACGAGCAAAAATTAATCTGAGTAGGGTTCTAAACCCCATACATTCGAAATGCTAGAATATAATTTTATACTTTATTCAATTTTTTTTTTAATGTTTTCACTTTTATAACCTTAAGAAATCAAAAATTAATTAAGATTTTATGGGATAAATATCAGCATATGTACATTAAACTGACAATGCATATTTTTTTCAGTAAATTCATTGAAAATTTTTCAGTTCTTTACTGAAAACGTTTGACACTAATAGCTCAAAATCCTATTCTATGGCCAAAAAAATGTATTCTTTTTCTGTTTAATTCTTATATAGCAATGCTTTAAAAAAAACTCTTTTAATGTTGTCACTTTTATAACTTTAAGAAATCAAAAATTAATTAAGATTTTAAGGAATAAATATCAGCATATGTATATTAAACTGACAATTGATTTTTTTCAGTGAATTCAATTGAATTTTTTTCCGTAAAGTACAAATTATATTCTAGCTTTTAGAAAGCATAGTGTTTAGAACCCTATTCAGATTAAGTCTTGGTTACATCATGTGTTTGTTAAGCCTTGGCATGAATTAAAAAAAAAAAAAAAAAATCAAAACTAAATAAAAAAAGGTATTTTCAACTATGACTGGGGGAGGGGGTAATTTTCTTCAGGGGGTATACTTAATGGGGTTTGAGAATTTTCCAAGAGAAAACATTTAAACCTACAGATAAAGCCTAAGCAATTAAACTACTTCTGAAGGATAAATTGTCTTTGGACTCACCAAATTATTAATGTCTAAGCTGTTAAAGACGAAAAAAATACCGAATCATACAAACTAACTTTGATTATTTTTTTGCACTGTAGTAATTTAGACGAAAATGTAGCCTTTCCCTTGAAAATTTGAACGAAAATTCTGTGAATGTGGAATAAAAACGCAGTTGAAAAATTAAAATGAAAAAGAAAAAAATTAATACCGTTTTCGACACATTTTCTTGACTAATTATAAATACATACATTGGTGGGCGTGTAATAATAATTTAAGCTCGAAAGATAACTTACAATAATATTTCTTCTCATGTTAAAAATTACCTTATTAGCAGGTATGTTAAAATTACTGGGAATTACAAAGTTGAATCGGAGCTCTGAAGAAGGTATGTAGCTCCAACATTTTATTGGGGGAGGGGGGCAAGAGGATCTTAATCCGAAAAGTCAAGAGCATGGGCTACAGATTCTTTTTTTCTCCAAATCATTCTCCGCCTGAAACAACGCCACTGCTTTGAAGGGTATTTTTATTAATACAATTAATTATGAATAAATTTTTCAGTAAATTCATTTGGATGTTTTTCAGCTCTTTACTGAAAACGTTTGACACTAAGAGCTCAAAATCTTATTCTATGACAAAAAAAAATTATTCTTTATCTTTTAAATTCTTATGTAGCAATTCTTTTAAAAAATTCTTTTTAATGTTTTCACTTTTATAACTTTAAGAAATCAAAAATTAATTAAGATTTTAAGGATTAAATATCAGCATATGTATATTAAACTGAAAATGCAGATTTTTTTCAGTAAATTCATTTGAATTTTTTTTCAGTAAATTACAAATTATATTCGGGCTTTTAGAAAGCATAGGGTTTAGAACTCTATTCAGATTAAGTCTTGGTTACATTATGTCTTGGTTAAGCCTTGGCATGAATTAAAAAAAAATCAAAATTAAATTTTAAAAAAAATATTTTCAACTATGACTCGGAGAGGGGGTAATTTTCCTCAGGGAGTATTTTCTATGGAGTTGGATAATTTTCCAAGAGAAAACACCTAAACCTATAGATAATAGCCTAAGCAGTTAAAGTATTTGTGAAGGATAGATTGTCTTTGGACTCATCAAATTATTAATGTCTAAGCTTTTATAGGCGAAAAACGCACCGAATCTAATGAACTAGCTTTGCTTATTTTTTTTTGCACCCTAGTAATTTACACGAAAATGTAGCATTTCCCTTGAAAATTTTGAATGAAAATTCTGTAAATGTGGAATAAAAACACAATTGAAAAATTAAAATGAAAAAGAAAAATAATAATACCGTTTTTGACACATTTTCTTGACTTATTTTATATACATACATATGTGGGCGTCTAGTAATAATTTAAGCTCGAAAGATTACTAACTTACAATAATAATTCTTCTCATGTTAAAAATACTTTATTATCGGTCATTTTAAAATTAATGGGAATTACAAAGTTGATCGAAGCTCTCAAGCAGGGATGTAGCACAACACTTTATTAGGGGTGGGGGCAAGATGGATTTCCATCCGACAGTGGTGGATCTAGGGGGGCACGTGCCCCCCTAGCGTAGTCTAAAGTAGTTTAATTTACTTAACCCAACTTTGCGTTAATTAAACTTGCTTTTAACGCAAGTTTATCGGATCAACCTATTTTGCGCCCCCCCTAAATTATTTTTATAGGATCGACCTATTTTGCGCCCCCACCCCCTAAAAAATCCTTGGTCCGCCCTTGCCATCCGAAAAGTCAAGAGCATGGCCTATAGAATCATTTTTTCTCCAAATCATTGCCCGCCTTAAACAACGCAACTGCTTTCAGGGTTATTTTTAGAAATATAATTAATTATGAATAAATTTTTTGGCCATAGAATAGGATTTCGAGCTCTTAGTGTCAAACGTTTTCAGTAAAGAACTGAAAAAATTCAAACGAATTTGCTGCAAAAAATATGCATTATCAGTTTAATGTACATATGCTGATATATATTACATAAAATCTTAATTAATTTTTGATTTCTTAAGGTTATAAAAGTGAAAACCTTAAAAAAAAAAATTGAATAAAGTAAAAATTATATTCTGACTTTTAGAAAGCATAGGGTTTAGAAACCTACTCAGATTATTTTTTGCTCGTTTTGAGTTTGACGTATTTTAATTTCTGTTTGTTTTGGGTTTCATTTATTTATTGATACTGATTTGTGGTAGTTGCGTTCAGTAAAGTACAAACTATATTCTGGCTTTTAGAAAGCATAGGGTTTAGAACACTACTCAGATTAATTTCTGCTCGTTTTGAGTTTGACTTATTTTAATTTCTGTTTTTTTTTGGTTATATTTATTTATTGATTCTGATTTGTGGTAGTTGTATGCTTGGTTCATAATTTGATTCTATTTTTGTTCATTTTTGGTTTAATAGAGTTCTTTACTTTTTTTTGGAAAAACTTATTTTATGGAAAAAGTTTTTTTAATTAATCTCTGTTCGTTTTATATTGACATAGTCTTTTTCAGGGAGAAAGACAAAGACTCTTCTAAACTTAAATAACTATCCCTTCAATAAAAACCTTAAATAACCCCTGGGCATAACTTACAATCCTTACCCCTTATCTGTGGGGTTTGTTTCAACCCCAAAAGCCAGGTTACATGATATTTAGACTATTTTGAATAGAATGGCTGTCTCAAAATTTCTATTAGATGCATTTTCTATAGATATGACGATATTTATTCTTTAAAATCTTAACTAATTTTCGATTTCTTTGAGTTATAAAGGTGAAAACATTTAAAAGAATTTTTATCATAAAGTAATAATTATATTCTGGATTTTAGAAAGCATAGGGTTTAGCATTAACCCCTGTTTGCATTGTGTTTTGTATTAACTTTCCTTTCAAAGACTGAAAAGCCATTCTAATCCTTTCATCCTAGGACATGCTGATATCTGATATCGAATATCAGCTCATATTTAAATGAGCCATGAATTTTAGTTAGTAAAACAAAAGTAAGTTTTAAAATCATAATTAACATATTTATTTCTGATTTTTTCTAGTACGGCCATATCTAATATCATGTTTATCTAATTTATGTTCGTTTTTTATTCATTCTGGTAAAAAAGAAAAAAAATAATAAATAAAATTTAAATGAATTAAATTGTAAATTAAAGTACATTAATTAAAATCGATATTTGAATTGGCCTAGAATTTTATATTAGTTCCTTGATCCGAGTTTTTACGCCAACAACAAAAAGATAAAAAAAATGTTTGAAAGACAATTCTTTCACAACTAATGAAAAATCCATTTTATTCTGTTATAAAACTTGAATTATTGATCTATAACGAAATCTCTCCAGTCAACTTATAGTTCACAGAAAGCTAACATATATAGAAAGGCCAAAATGTCACACTCAAATGTAAGTATATCTATGTTTACTATTTATTACGATGCACATATGAAATTACTGATGAATATTGTCACGCTTCTCTCTAATTTTCAGCCAAATAACACGGTGGCGGATCCAGAATTTTTTAAGGAGGGTAGTCCAGAATTTTTTTAGGAGGCTAGACACATCCAATCAAAATTTTGATTGGATATGTTTGGGAGAATGATGGGTGTGGGGGGGGGGGGGCTAGATGCCCTCCAATCACTTTCGACTATCAAAAGTGACACTAGAACTCTCAATTTGCAATCGAATGAGCCCCGTTTGAAGTTTCTACGACGACCCCTTCCATATAAAGTGCCTTGGTCCAAAGGAAAAAAATAATACACAGTACATTGTGCCAACACTGTTCTTATATGCCCTCAGAGCATAACTTAAACCCCTTGCCCCGAGGGTTGTGGCGGAGTGTTCTCCTCAAAAACATAGTTTCTATCTGGAAATCAAAGGTGCTTACCTATCTGTGGTTATAGTAATAAAAGCAAGTGTAACAATTTTGATTTAGATTTGGGGTAGATTAGCATATGCAAACCGATAAATAATTGCCCGGTGATGCAAAATCACTAAAATTGAATGAAAAAGGAGCACAAAGACTAAATAATATGTGTTTATTTGAAATCTGTGCCTATAAACTGTGCTGACCTATCTGTGCTTATAGTAATAAAAGCAAGTGTAATAATTTGGATTTGGAGTGGAGTAGCATATACACACCGATAAATTATTGCCCGATGATGCAAAATCACTAAAATTGAATGAAAATGGAGCACAAAGACTAAATAATATGTGTGTATTTGAAATCTGTGCCTATAAACTGTGCTTACCTATCTCTGCTTATAGTAATAAAAGCAAGTGTAACAATGTTGATTTGGATTTGGGGTGGAGTAGCATATACAAACCGATAAATAATTGCCCGGTGATGCAAAATCACTAAAATTGAATGAAAAAGGAGTACAAAGACTAAATAATATGTGTTTATTTAAAATCTGTGCCTATAAACTGTGCTTACCTATCTGTGCTTATAATAATAAAAGCAAGTGCAACAATTTTGATTTCGATTTGGGGTGGAGTAGCATATACAAACCGATAAATAATTTTCCGGTGATGCAAAATCACTAAAATTGAATCAAAAAGGAGCACAAAGACTAAATAATATTTGTTTATTTGAAATCTGTGCCTATAAAATGCACTTACCCATCTGTGCTTATTGTAATAAAAGAAAGTGTAACAATTTTGATTTGGATTTGGGGTGGAGTAGCATATACAAACCGATTAATAATTGCCCGGTGATGCGAAATCACTAAAATTGAATCAAAAAGGAGCACAAAGACTAAATAATATGTGTTTATTTGAAATCTGTGCCTATAAAATGTACTTACCCATCTGTGCTTATTGTAATAAAAGAAAGTGTAACAATTTTGATTTGGATTTGGGGTGGAGTAGCATATACAAACCGATTAATAATTGCCCGGTGATGCAAAATCACTAAAATTGAATGAAAAAGGAGTACAAAGACTAAATAATATGTGTTTATTTGAAATCTGTGCCTATAAACTGTGCTGACCTATCTGTGCTTATAGTAATAAAAGCAAGTGTAATAATTTGGATTTGGAGTGGAGTAGCATATACAAACCGATTAATAATTGCCCGGTGATGCAAAATCACTAAAATTGAATGAAAAAGGAGTACAAAGACTAAATAATATGTGTTTATTTAAAATCTGTGCCTATAAACTGTGCTTACCTATCTGTGCTTATAATAATAAAAGCAAGTGCAACAATTTTGATTTCGATTTGGGGTGGAGTAGCATATACAAACCGATAAATAATTTTCCGGTGATGCAAAATCACTAAAATTGAATCAAAAAGGAGCACAAAGACTAAATAATATTTGTTTATTTGAAATCTGTGCCTATAAAATGCACTTACCCATCTGTGCTTATTGTAATAAAAAAAAGTGTAACAATTTTGATTTGGATTTGGGGTGGAGTAGCATATACAAACCGATTAATAATTGCCCGGTGATGCGAAATCACTAAAATTGAATGAAAAAGGAGCACAAAGACTAAATAATATGTGTTTATTTGAAATCTGTGCCTATAAACTGTGCTTACCTATCAGTGCTTATAATATTAAAAGCAATTGAAACAATTTTGATTTGGATTTGGGGTAAAGTAGCATATACAAACTGATAAATAATTTCCCGGTGATGCAAAATCACTAAAATTGAATCAAAAAGGAGCACAAAGACTAAATAATATGTGTTTATTTGAAATCTGTGCCTATAAAATGTACTTACCTATCTGTGCTTATTGTAATAAAAGCAAGTGTAACAATTTTGATTTGGATTCGGGGTGGAGTAACGTATATAGACTGATACATAATTGTCCGGTGATGCAAAATCACAAAAATTGAATGAAAAAAGAGCACAAAGACTAAATAATATGTGTTTATTTTAAATCTATGCCTATAAACTGTGCTTACATATCTGTGCATATAGTAATTAAAGTAAAAATAACCATTTTGATTTGGACTTGGAGTGGAGTAGCGTATGCACACCGATATTTAATGGCCGGGATATGTAAAATCACCAAATCTGAGCGAAAAAAGAAACACAAACATTAAAAAATATGTATTTATCCCAAGTTTTTTTTTAAATATATTTTTGTAAACCAGATAAAAGCAAAGGGTAAAAGAGAGTTGATTGTGATAAGCTTCCATGCTCAAGTGCGTGCTTCAATTCTGTCGATTTATTTTGTGAATTTTTCCATCAGGCCATCTTTTTTTCTTAATACAATCTGTTTACAGCTTATATTGACATACGTTATGAAGGCCATATCCAGGGGTACAGGGGGTGGGTGAGTAATAGGGGGTTTGAACCCCCCCTCTCCGCCCGTAATTTTGTCTGACTCGTAAAAACGTGACAAAAAAGGATATAAACAAATAGCTTATGAGTTTTTGAGTTTTTTTGTGTAAAATCACCTCCTCCCCGAAAATTATCCTTGTGTAAAACACCCCCCGAAAGAAAATTCTTGATACAGCCCTGCACGTTATATTCACAAATTATTTACCTGTCAAATTTTAAGCCGGTAAAAAGAAAAAAGGTTTTGAGTCACAATATTTTTACAATGTTTTACTTTATTTAATACAATAAACAAAAATAGAAACCATTACCAATATAAGTCAACACGCTAGGGAAAACCTCTTTGTTTTTCTCCTTTAGAAAGCCAGCCTGAGTAAGGTTCAGAGCAGAAATATTTATAACGAAAAGTAGCCTTTGTTACATATATTTGTGAAGTTGATATAATAGAAGAAGAATGAAAACATTCTGAATTTATAAGGCGATTTCTTTTCATCTTCTTTTCCTTTATTTTCCGGTCATTCTTGGCAATTTGACAGGTGATCAAACTAACCAGCGCTTGACCAAGCCTTTCACTCTTGTTTCACTTCCTCAGGATAATGTAATCCATAATAAGAATACTTTTTCCTTGGCATGAAAATTTTTGGAGAAACAAACAATTAATGAAGGAGAATTTCTATAATTTCTTTGTATATGTTAGATGCTCCTATTTTGCTATTTTTGCCCCTTTTATTTTCATTTATATAACTTTTTTCGGTTAGAGTTTTTGCTTATATTTGTCTTCTTTTAATACTCTTCATCACTAATATAAAGTAAGAAAGTAAGTTAGTATGACGGTACTAGACCCTTAAGGTCAAAACCGGGGGTGCTGATCTCCGTTTCGTGGCCCTTCAGCCAGGAAGCGTAATGGTCGGCTGGGGGCCAGCCATCCTGTGCTCTCGCACACCCTTCCTGCTTACCTTCCCCAGATTTCTCCAGGTACCCATTTAGAGCTGGGTCGACTCTGGCTGAGCTTACAGAGCCACACCACTGACCCTCGTCCCGAACCAAATAACTGGCCACGCCAGGGATCTAACCAGTGCCCCCTGGACAAAGAATTCTCAACCCAACGCACCGCCACCTAGCCAGCGCTATCATTAATAAAAATGGTTTGCCACCAGAAATGTCAATAGCCAAAATGTTTGAGGAGGGAGTGGTTTTTCCGACTGTTTTTTTTTACCACCGATTTCGGTAATATTGCTTTTAAAATTACTTTATTTTTCATATTTAACCAGCTGAGTCTTATCTTATTTGGTTCACTGTACGTCCTGTATTTCTATAAGCTTATTTACCCTAATGAAAAATAAAATTGAACCAGTAAAATAGCAGCACTTCGCGCCATTATTTTACCGACTCGAATTTGACTAATACTAATTTTACGTAATAATTGAAAGCTTCAAACATGGTAAAAAAAACTGTATAGTGATAAAAAAAAAACCACAATTTGAAGTTGATTCAGAAATGGTAAGTAATATTTCAATTAATCTAAAAATTCATTGTGAAAACAAATTAGCTGATATTTTGAAACACAGCCCGAAGCACCTTGAAAACGGCGTTAGATCTGAATGAAAATACTTCTTTCGAATATATGATGTTATCAGCGTAGCTGAGACATGGCAGGATGTGCTAATATTTAGAATAGGATTTTAAATTTTCCATGTTTCAAGAAAGAGAAGTAAAAATAGTCGAATCTCTGATGGTATTACACTGTTGTTATCAAAGTATAATCATCTACGTAACAAGTACTGACAAAACTCTCCAAAAGTGACCCCGCGTACCTCAGCACCTCTAGACGCAAAGTGCTGTACTACTTAATCGTTCCGAGCCAAAAAATTAAATTTAATACAGCTTTTACGGAACAAGTATAATCACCTACGGAACTTAGGCTATTATCCCCCAGGTTCGCATAGGTATGGAATCGTCTCCGGAGACGCGGACAAAGGGTCACTTTTTTTGTGTGGAGAGGATAGGTTTTGTCAGTACTTGCTGTATGTGTTTATACTTTGGTTGTTATCGAAGGTCACTTTTTTGTGTGGAAGGAAATGTTTTGTCAGTACTTGTTGTATGTGTTTATACTTTGGTTGTTATCAAAGGGTCACTTTTTTTGAGTGGAGAGGATGGGTTTTGTCAGTACTTGTTGTATGTTTTTATACTTTGGTTGTTATCAATGGTCACTTTTTTTGTGTGGAGAGGATAGGTTTTGTCAGTACTTGTTGTATGTGTTTATACTTTGGTTGTTATCAAAGGTCACTTTTTTTGTGTGGAGAGGATAGGTTTTGTCAGTGCTTGTTGTATTTGTTTATACTTTGGTTGTTATCAAAGGTCACTTTTTTTGTGTGGAGAGGATAGGTTTTGTAAGTACTTGTTGTATGTGTTTATACTTTGCTTGTCATCAAAGGTCACTTTTTTTTGTGGAGAGGATAGGTTTTGTCAGTACTTGTTGTATGTGTTTATACTTTGGTTGTTATCAAAGGTCACTTTTTTTGTGTGGAGAGGATAGGTTTTGTCAGTACTTGTTGTATGTGTTTATTCTTTGGTTGTTATCAAAGGTCACTTTTTTTGTGTGGAGAGGATAGGTTTTGTCAGTACTTGTTGTATGTGTTTATACTTTGGTTGTTATCAAAGGTCACTTTTTTGTGCGGAGAGGATAAGTGTTGTCAGTACTTGCTGTATGTGTTTATACTTTGGTTGTTATCGAAGGTCACTTTTTTGTGTGGAGAGGATGGGTTTTGTCAGTACTTGTTGTATGTGTTTATACTTTGGTTGTTGTCAAAGGTCACTTTTTTTGTGTGGAGAGGATAGGTTTTGTCAGTACTTGTTGTATGTGTTTATACTTTGGTTGTTATCAAAGGGTCACTTTTTTTGTGTGGAGAGGATAGGTTTTATCAGTACTTGTTGTATGTGTTTATACTTTGGTTGTTATCAAAGGTCACTTTTTTGGCGTGGAGAGGATAGGTTTTGTCAGTACTTGTTGTATGTGTTTATACTTTGGTTGTTATCAAAGGTCACTTTTTTTGTGTGGAGAGGATAGGTTTTGTCAGTACTTGTTGTATGTGTTTATACTTTGGTTGTTATCAAAGGTCACTTCTTTGGCGTGGAGAGGATAGGTTTTGTCAGTACTTGTTGTATGTGTTTATACTTTGGTTGTTATCAAAAGTCACTTTTTTGTGTGGAGAGGATAGGTTTTGTCAGTACTTGTTGTATGTGTTTATACTTTGGTTGTTATCAAAGGTCACTTCTTTTGCGTGGAGAGAATAGGTTTTGTCAGTACTTGTTGTATGTGTTTATACTTTGGTTGTTATCAAAAGTCACTTTTTTTGTGTGGAGAGGATAGGTTTTGTAAGTACTTGTTGTATGTGTTTATACTTTCGTTGTTATCAAAGGTCACTTTTTTTGTGTGGATAGGATAGTTTTTGTCAGTACTTGTTGTATGTGTTTATACTTTGGTTGTTATCAAAGGTCACTTTTTTGTGTGGAGAGGATATGTTTTTTCAGTACTTGTTGTTTATACTTTGGTTGTTATCTAAGGTCACTTTTTTTGTGTGGAGAGGATAGGTTTTGTCAGTACTTGTTGTATGTGTTTATACTTTGGTTGTTATCAAAGGTCACTTTTTTTGTGTGGAGAGGATAGGTTTTGTAAGTACTTGTTGTATGTGTTTATACTTTGGTTGTTATCAAAGGTCACTTTTTTTGCGTGGAGAGGATAGGTTTTGTCAGTACTTGTTGTATGTGTTTATACTTTGGTTGTTATCAAAGGTCACTTTTTTGTGTGGAGAGGATAGGTTTTGTCAGTACTTGTTGTATGTGTTTATACTTTGGTTGTTATCAAAGGTCACTTCTTTTGCGTGGAGAGAATAGGTTTTGTCAGTACTTGTTGTATGTGTTTATACTTTGGTTGTTATCAAAAGTCACTTTTTTTGTGTGGAGAGGATAGGTTTTGTCAGTACTTGTTGTATGTGTTTATACTTTGGTTGTTATCAAAGGTCACTTTTTTTGTGTGGAGAGGATAGGTTTTGTCTGTACTTGTTGTTTGTGTTTATAATTTGGTTGTTATAAATGTTAATTTTTTTGTGTGGAGAGGATAGGTTTTGTCAGTACTTGTTGTTTATACTTTGGTTGTTATCGAAGGTCACTTTTTTTGTGTGGAGAGGATAGGTTTTGTCAGTACTTGTTGTATGTGTTTATACTTTTGTTGTTATCAAAGGTCACTTTTTTTGTGTGGAGAGGATAGGTTTTGTCAGTAATTGTTGTATGTGTTTATACTTTGGTTGTTATCAAAGGTCACTTTTTTGTGTGGAGAGGATAGGTTTTGTCAGTACTTGTTGTATGTGTTTATACTTTGTTTGTTATCAAAGGTCACTTTTTTTGTGTGGAGAGGATAGGTTTTGTCAGTACTTGTTGTATGTGTTTATACTTTGGTTGTTATCAAAGGTCACTTTTTATGTGAGGAAGAAGATGGGTTTTTTCAGTACTTATTGTATGTGTTTATACTTTGGTTGTTATCAAAGGTCACTTTTTTTGTGTGGAGAGGATAGGTTTTGTCAGTACTTGTTGTATGTGTTTATACTTTGGTTGTTATCAAAGTTCACTTTTTTTGTGTGAAGAGGATAGGTTTTGTCTGTACTTGTTGTATGTGTTTATACTTTGGTTGTTATCAAAGGTCACTTTTTTTGTGTGGAGAGGATGGGTTTTGTCAGTACTTGTTGTATGTGTTTATACTTTGGTTGTTATCAAAGGTCACTTTTTTTGTGTGGAGAGGATAGGTTTTGTCAGTACTTGATGTATGTGTTTATACTTTGGTTGATATCAAAGGTCACTTTTTTTGTGTGGAGAGGATAGGTTTTGTCAGTACTTGTTGTATGTGTTTATACTTTGGTTGTTATCAAAGGTCACTTTTTTTGTGTGGAGAGGATTGGTTTTGTCAGTACTTGTTGTATGTGTTTATACTTTGGTTGTTATCAAAGGTCACTTTTTTTGTGTGGAGAGGATGGGTTTTGTCAGTACTTGTTGTATGTGTTTATACTTTATTTGTTATCAAAGGTCACTTTTTTTTGTGTGTAGAGGATAGGTTTTGTCAGTACTTGTTGTATGTGTATATACTTTGGTTGTTATCAAAGGTCACTTTTTTTGTGTGGAGAGGATAGGTTTTGTCAGTACTTGTTGTATGTGTTTATACTTTGTTTGTTATCAAAGGTCAATTTTTCGTGTGGAGAGGATAGGTTTTATCAGTAATTGTTTTATGTGTTAATACTTTGGTTGTTATCAAAGGTCACTTTTTTGTGTGGAGAGGATAGGTTTTGTCAGTACTTGTTGTATGTGTTTATACTTTGGTTGTTATCAAAGGTCACTTTTTTTTGTGTGGAGAGGATAGGTTTTGTCAGTACTTGTTGTATGTGTTTATACTTTGGTTGTTATCAAAGGGTCACTTTTTTGTGAGGAGAGGATAGGTTTTGTCAGTACTTGTTGCATGTGTTTATACTTTGGTTGTTATCAAAGGTCACTTTTTTTGTGTGGAGAGGATAGGTTTTGTCAGTACTTGTTGTATGTGTGTATACTTTGGTTGTTATCAAAGGTCACTATTTTTGTGTGGAGAGGATAGGTTTTGTCAGTACTTGTTGTATGTGTTTATACTTTGGTTGTTATCAAAGGTCACTTTTTTTGTGTGGAGAGGATAGGTTTTGTCAGTAATTGTTGTATGTGTTTATAATTTCGTTGTTATCAAAGGTCACCTTTTTTTGTGTGGAGAGGATAGGTTTTGTCAGTACTTGTTGTATGTGTTTATACTTTGGTTGTTATCAAAGGTCACTTTTTTGTGTGGAGAGGCTAGGTTTTGTCAGTACTTGTTGCATATGTTTATACTTTGGTTGTTATCAAAGGGTCACTTTTTTTGTGTGGAGAGGATAGGTTTTGTCAGTACTTGTTGTATGTGTTTATACTTTGGTTGTTATCAAAGGTCCCTTTTTTTGTGTGGAGAGGATAGGTTTTGTCAGTACTTGTTGTATGTGTTTATACTTTGGTTGTTATCAAAGGTCACTTTTTTTGTGTGGAGAGGATAGTTTTTGTCAGTACTTGTTGTATGTGTGTATACTTTGTTTGTTATCAAATGTCACTTTTTTTGTGTGGAGAGGATAGGTTTTGTCAGTACTTGTTGTATGTGTTTATACTTTGGTTGTTATCAAAGGTCACTTTTTTTGTGTTGAGAGGATAGGTTTTGTAAGTACTTGTTGTATGGGTTTATACTTTGGTAGTTATCAAAGGTCACTTTTTTTGTGTGGAGAGGATAGGTTTTGTCAGTACTTGTTGTATGTGTTTATACTTTGGTTGTTATCAAAGGTCACTTTTTTTGTGTGGAGAGGATAGGTTTTTTCAGTTATTGTTGTATGTGTTTATAATTTCGTTGTTATCAAAGGACACTTTTTTTGTGTGGAGAGGATAGGTTTTGTCAGTACTTGTTGTATGTGTTTATACTTTGGTTGTTATCAAAGGTCACTTTTTTTTGTTGAGAGGATAGGTTTTGTCAGTACTTGTTGTATGTGTTTATACTTTGGTTGTTATCAAAGGTCAATTTTTTTGTGTGGAGAGGATAGGTTTTGTCAGTACTTGTTGTATGTGTTTATACTTTGGTTGTTATCAAAGGTCACTTTTTCTGTGTGGAAGAAGATTGGTTTTGTCAGTACTTTTTGTATGTGTTTATACTTTGGTTGTTATCAAATGTCAATTTTTTTGTGTGGAGAGGATAGGTTTTGTCAGTACTTGTTGTATGTGTTTATACTTTGGTTGTTATCAAAGGTCACTTTTTTTGTGTGGAGAGGATAGGTTTTGTCGGTACTTGTTGTATGTGTTTATACTTTGGTTGTTATCAAAGGTCACTTTTTTTGTGTGGAGAGGATGGGTTTTGTCAGTACTTGTTGTATGTGTTTATACTTTGGTTGTTATCAAAGGTCACTTTTTTTGTGTGGAGAGGATAGGTTTTGTCAGTACTTGCTGTATGTGTTTATACTTTGGTTGTTATCAAAGGTCACTTTTTTTGTGTGGAGAGGATGGGTTTTGTCAGTACTTGTTGTATGTGTGTATACTTTGGTTGTTATCAAAGGTCCCTTTTTTTGTGTGTAGATGATAGGTTTTGTCTGTACTTGTTGTATGTGTTTATACTTTGGTTTTTATCAAATTTCACTTTTTTTGTGTGGAAAGGATGGGTTTTGTCAGTACTTGTTGTATGTGTTTATAATTTATTTGTTATCAAAGGTCAATTTTTTTTGTGTGAAGAGGATAGGTTTTGTCAGTACTTGTTTTATGTGTATATACTTTGGTTGTTATCAAAGGTCACTTTTTTTGTGTGGAGAGGATAGGTTTTGTCAGTAATTGTTGTATGTGTTTATACTTTGGTTGTTATCAAAGGTCACTTTTTCGTGTGGAGAGGATAGGTTTTTTCAGTAATTGTTTTATGTGTTAATACTTTGGTTGTTATCAAAGGTCACTTTTTTGTGTGGAGAGGATAGGTTTTGTCAGTACTTGTTGTATGTGTTTATACTTTGGTTGTTATCAAAGGTCACTTTTTTTTGTGTGGAGAGGATAGGTTTTGTCAGTACTTGTTGTATGTGTTTATACTTTGGTTGTTATCAAAGGGTCACTTTTTTGTGAGGAGAGGATAGGTTTTGTCAGTACTTGTTGCATGTGTTTATACTTTGGTTGTTATCAAAGGTCACTTTTTTTGTGTGGAGAGGATAGGTTTTGTCAGTACTTGTTGTATGTGTGTATACTTTGGTTGTTATAAAAGGTAACTTTTTTTGTGTGGAGAGGATAGGTTTTGTCAGTACTTGTTGTATGTGTTTATACTTTGGTTGTTATCAAAGGTCACTTTTTTTGTGTGGAGAGGATAGGTTTTGTCAGTAATTGTTGTATGTGTTTATAATTTCGTTGTTATCAAAGGTCACCTTTTTTTGTGTGGAGAGGATAGGTTTTGTCAGTACTTGTTGTATGTGTTTATACTTTGGTTGTTATCAAAGGTCACTTTTTTGTGTGGAGAGGCTAGGTTTTGTCAGTACTTGTTGCATATGTTTATACTTTGGTTGTTATCAAAGGGTCACTTTTTTTGTGTGGAGAGGATAGGTTTTGTCAGTACTTGTTGTATGTGTTTATACTTTGGTTGTTATCAAAGGTCCCTTTTTTTGTGTGGAGAGGATAGGTTTTGTCAGTACTTGTTGTATGTGTTTATACTTTGGTTGTTATCAAAGGTCACTTTTTTTGTGTGGACAGGATAGTTTTTGTCAGTACTTGTTGTATGTGTTTATACTTTGGTTGTTATCAAAGGTCACTTTTTTTGTGTGGAGAGGATAGGTTTTGTCAGTTATTGTTGTATGTGTTTATACTTTCGTTGTTATCAAAGGTCACTTTTTTTGTGTGGAGAGGATAGGTTTTGTCAGTACTTGTTGTATGTGTGTATACTTTGGTTGTTATCAAAGGTCCCTTTTTTTGGGTGGATAGGATAGTGTTTATCAGTAATTGTTGTATGTGTTTATAATTTGGTTGTTATCAAAGGTCACTTTTTTTGCGTGGAGAGGATAGGTTTTGTCAGTACTTGTTGTATGTGTTTATACTTTGGTTGTTATCAAAGGTCACTTTTTTTGTGTGGAGAGGATTTGTTTTGTCAGTACTTGTTGTATGTGTTTATACTTTGGTTGTTATCAAAGGTCACTTTTTTATTTTGGAGAGGATAGGTTTTGTCAGTACTTTTTGTATGTGTTTATACTTTGGTTGTTATCAAAGTATAAACACATACAACAAGTACTGACAAAACCTATCCTCTCCACACAAAAAAAGTGACCTTTGATAACAACCAAAGTATAAACACATACAACAAGTACTGACAAAACCTATCCTCTCCACACAAAAAAGTGACCCTTTGTTCGCGTCTCCGGAGACGATTCCATACCTATGCGAACCTGAGGGATAATAGCCTAAGTTCCGTAGGTGATTATACTTGTTCCGTAAAAGCTGTATTAAATTTAATTTATTGGCTCGGAGCGATTAAGTAGTACAACACTTTGCCTCTAGAGGCGCTGAGGTACGTGGGGTCACTTTTGGAGAGTTTTGTCAGTACTTGTTACGTAGATGATTATACTTTGGTTGTTATCAACAGTGTAATACCATCAGAGATGGTAATATATTTATAGATGGTAATATATTAGGAAAATATATTTGGTATATGTGATAGTTCGTGTAAGTGGGCTGAGGAGTGGAGATAGTCAGTTATGATACAATCATTTAAGAAGGGGGATAGGTCTCATCATAATAATTATCGAGGAATTCATTTAGGGAATAGTTTACCGAAGTTATTTTGTAAGGTGTTAGACTTTAGACTAAGGAGATGAATAGAGAATAGGGATGTTTTGGATAAGGTTCAGGCGGGTTTTAGAGAAAGCTTTGGAACGACCGATCTTGTATTTAGTCTGCAGGTTTTAGTTAATAAATATGCTAGTGCGAAAAAAAGGTTGGTTATACACGTCCTTTACAGATATTAAAAGAAATTTTTATAATGTTTGTAGGATTCTATTAATGGAAGCATGTTAGAGATAGGTCTCCTGATCCCGTTTGTGTTAGTTTTAGTTCAAATATATAGGATTACTAGAGTAGTTGTGAGAGTTGGTAGACAAGTTTCACGGGTAGTTAGAGGACATAAAGGTATTAAACAGGGTTGCACATTCTCTCCTAAATTATTTGCCCTGTTTATAAATTTTGCAGTGGCGTTTCTGGAAAAGAAGGAGGCGCCGATGGTGAGTTTAGATATGGTATCCACTTGCATGATGTTGTTCGCAGATGACATTGTATTGGTTGCCGATTCACAAAGGAATCTTCAGAAACTACTTGATATTTGCGATGATTATTTGGATAGGAAAAGGTTAGACCAAAATATGGAATGGCAGATACATCTGTCGATTTAAGGTACGATAATATTCGAAAAAAAACAATTTTCCAAACAAAGTGACCAGCTCTTCTACAAATATGTGAAACCATTTGATTTTATTTAGGCAACAATAATATAATTTAGCCAGTTTACACCTCTTATATAGCCAATTACAGCCAATTTACGCCTCTATAGTTTACACCTCTCGATTTGAGGTACGATAATATTTGAAGAAAAAAATTGCTAAACAAAACAATTTTCCAAACAAAATCACCAGCTCTTCCACAAATATGTGAAATCATTTGATTTTGTGTAGTCAACAATAATATAACTTATCCAATTTACACCTCTTATATAGCTAATTACAGCCAATTTACATTTTAGTCAATTTACACCTCTATAATTTACACCTCTCAATTTGAGGTACGATAATATTCGAAAAAAATAACAATTTGCCAAACAAAATCACCAGCTCTTCCACAAATATGCGAAATCATTTGATTTTGTTTAGGAAACAATAATATAAATTAGCCAAAAATATTTTAACCAATAGTATGGAATGTGATGTACTTTTGCCAATAATTGAATAAAATATACTTTAGCCATATATATTTTAGCCAAAAAAGGAAACACTAGCCCATCCGCAGATTATTTCAAATCATCGGTTTTTGTTAGGAATTTCGTTTGACTATAAATCATAAATCCACAATCTTGGCCATATTTGTAGAACACTTGAACAATAGATTCCTATGCCGATGAGCAGAGTTGCCGCAAAAAGATCCAGCCAGACAACATTGACCTTCGACTTGCCTGTATTTTCAGCCAAACCAACCTCTAACCCCGTACTACTTCGCTTTATACTCGGAGAATTATTAATATAAATTTTTGAATTTAAATTAATTTGCTGCTTTTTATAACTTAATAGCTTGAGGGTAGAAATGACATTCCTGGAAAGGTTTTGCGTATGATGTCTATCAGCCCTCGAGAGGCAAAATATGTGAAAGTAAACATATTGGGTATTCTGATTTTTTTTTACAAATTGGATAATGCAGGTATTGAAAGTGATAGATTTTTGTCTAAAACTAATATGATCTATCTTTTTTCTCTCTTATTTCTGCACACTGTCACTTCTTTTAAGTCATCAATATACCTGTGATGCAAAAATTTGATATCTATCCCTTAAGGGTCAGTTTTTCATAAAAATATTACTATTTTTAGTAATATATTTTCAGCCAAACCAACCTCTAACCCCGTACTACTTCGCTTTATACTCGGAGAATTATTAATATAAATTTTTGAATTTAAATTAATTTGCTGCTTTTTATAACTTAATAGCTTGAGGGTAGAAATGACATTCCTGGAAAGGTTTTGCGTATGATGGTTATCAGCCCTCGAGAGGCAAAATATGTGAAAGTAAACATCTTGGGTATTCTGATTTTTTTTTTACAAATTGGATAATGCAGGTATTGAAAGTGATAGATTTTTGTCCAAAACTAATATGATCTATCTTTTTTCTCTCTTATTTCTGCACACTGTCACTTCTTTTAAGTCATCAATATACCTGTGATGCAAAAATTTGATATCTATCCCTTAAGGGTCAGTTTTTCATAAAAATATTACCATTTTTTGTAAAAATAACAAAAGATCAGTGGAAACGACACTATGTAAAAAGAAATTTTGGAACAATTTAGTGAACACTGTGTTTGCCTAAATTTTTACTAGCTTGCGTAATATAGAAGCATACGTTTACGTTGCAGATATTGGCAAATGCTTATAAAATAACAAATCCCACGAAAGCATTTTAATAAAGCCTGGTTGATTTTATTTTACACTAAATATACACGCTACTAAACAAGCGTTTTGATAAATCATTTTAAAGCAGTCTGGTAAAGCCTGGTTGGTTTTATTTCAAGCCAAAGGTGTAGGCTACTAAACAAGCGTTTCCATAAACAAGCGTTCTGATAAAGCCTTTTTAAAGCATTTTGGAAAAACCCTGGTTGGTTTTATTTCACGTCAAAGGTACAGGCTACTAACCAAGTGTTTTGATAAAGCCTTTGAAAAATTTTTGATGAAGCCTGGTTGATTTATAATATATCCATACACTTAATGTGCAGACTAAACTTTTAGTGTGCAACACTTTTGTTGTGACATTCTTGACGGAATATCCCAATGCATCTCTTTTTTCTTCAAAACATTCAGTATTAATTTTCTATTTTGCTTACTATGCATGGGAAATGCTTGTCTTGAATTTCTAAATGTGATTTTATCGACATTTAGGGTTTAGCATTTTAGGGTATCTGCCTGGTAAGCATTTTACCATAGATTAAGCTGTTCTGTCAATTGAAGTTGAACATTGAAGTATTGCCCGTTTTTATTTTTAGCCATAAGAGTTGAAAGAAAGAACTGAAACGGATGCGTGCAAAAAAGAAATTTTGATAAATATCCGCTCTAAGGGGTTTTTACACAGCAGGGGCACCAGTCAATACTCCCCCAAACTCACCTATATCTCATTGCCCCCTAGGTTTTGGAAATAACCCTTTTCGGTATTTTCAATGAAAAAAGAAAAGCAAAACTAAATTCCCCCTAAATTACTTTTCATTGACAAACAAAGTCAAAAAAATCCCCCACCCTCTATATTTTCATGACTTGGCATCCTTAGCATAGAGCAGCAATGATGTTCATAATGGAACTTTACTTCTCTAAAAACATATCCAGGATTTTGTAAAATATCAACACCAAAAGATATTAGTTACTTCTTTTTTTATTTTCTTTTGCTTCCCTTTTTTTAATTTCATACACTGAATATTTTAGAACCATTTACTTTTTTCACATATTTATTAACCTAGTTTAAAAAAAAGCCTATCATTTTCATGTCAGGTAAATCAACATGGACGAAAGTTGACGATTGAAATTTTGTGTTAAATTTTCATATATTTAGGAATATTAATTTTCTGGGAGACTTCCCACAACCCGATTTTCATTCGGGGGAATCCCAGAGATATCTGGAGACAGTGAAAACATTATACTCTAGCCATCACTCCTAATTCCTCCCTGAAAAAATTTAATTCATGGAATATATGGTTCATTTCACAAAGGCTTAGTCATCCATCGTTAAAAGTAAATCTTTCAACACAATATCGACAAAGCATTAGTATTCAACTGTAAAAAAAAAATCTACACTAAAATACTCCATAACAGGATAGAAGGATGTCAGAATATCCCTTTATCATATAGTGATTAATCATTATATATGTACTCAGAGAATTAATTCACGCACCATTTTGAGAAAATTCTCTGACAAGCATGCAGTGAGTGGCGTCTCTTTCACATTGAATTGGAGGAGGTGGATTATTGATACATTTTGGATCCAGCTCGGAAAGACAAAGTACACACTGAAGGCCTTCCACTGAAAAAAAAAAATATTTACGTGTCATGTTTACAGTAGGCCTGATGTCGTTCATCAAAATACATTATGAACTTTATTTTTGGCTAATTTATTTAGCTGAATTTTTGGCAGTGCTTGTAATTGATGTTATGCCGCTAGTCTTTTAATTTATACAAAACGCGTGTATGCCCGATATAATATACATGGATTATACAAAGACAGCGTTGCTTTATGATAAACAGTTGAGTATAACATTTTAATAACCTTCAAAAAAGATTGTGCGTAGGAAGCACGCAAAATTACATATAGAGTGATCCAGCATAGTATTAATACTTTGCTAAAACTATTCGGTAGTATTATATACCTAGACGCTTGCCTGCCGTATAAAATTCAAGTAGGCTAGTAATCACTCTGAAATTTTCTTTGTTTAATTTGTTTGTTTTCATCCCTTAAACTAAAAATTTTAACAGAAAACAAGATTATTTAGCAACTTTTCCAAAATATTTTTTTTTTAACTTCAAACTTCCAACAGAAAATTAAATTTCAAACAGAAAATCAAGTTACAGACAATAAAATAAAAGTTCAAAATAGGGATAAAATCCTTTTTAATAGACAGTGTATAGAAAATTCACAAAAATACCAGATATTTCGGTCACATATACAGTGGCCGTCATCAGTAGTAAAACTACTGTTTTACTACTGATGACGGTCACTGTCTATGTGACCGAAATATCTGGTATTTTTTGTGAATTTCTGTACACTGTCTATTAAAAAGGATTCGTATCCCTATTTTGAAATTTTATTTTATTGCCATGGAAAGGCAGTGTGGTCTCCGAAATTATCTAAGTTACAGACAGAACTTACTTTAATAATTTATATTTTTTGAATTTATTGCATTTTGATAATTCAAGTTTAGACTTCAAACAGCAAAATCGTAATTTAAACAGCAATTGCTCAAAGAAATACTTTCCTGAATTTGTTGTGTTTATTTCAGTGTAATATTTTAAACTTCAAACAGAAAATCAAAATCCTAACAACAGGTAATGAAAAATTCCCAACCAGTTGCTTAAAAATACACATTCTAGAATTTGTTAGAATTTACTTGAATTTGAAACTGCTAGCATCATGAATATGTTAATATGTTACTAAATATAATTTTATTTTCCTTAAAAATGTATGTTCAATTACAATTGCCTTATATTTTAAGCTTGTGAAAAAAACGTAGTCTAAAAAGATCAACCAAATGGAAAAGAAAAAATAAGTCGTGCCCCGTTAGGAAGGTGTCCAAACCCCCTTTATTATACACATGTAACGAGCGAGACAAATTTATATTATCTATAAAAAAGTTGCGTCAAGGACCCTACCTGAAAATGGAGGAGGGTACAGGAGAGAGGATTCTGTAATAGTAGGAAAAAATGGCCCATTTCTGGTAAAAAAAAAACCTTCTGAAAATTTTTTGTAGGTTTCCGCTTATCCCAAAAATTACTTTATTGGCAGCCGTGGGTTAAGTTCATTTTCCAAGCATGATTGTGTTTGTCGACAATACAAAATTTGAGTTTTGCTTCATTTCAAGTTTGGAAATATGTGAAATTCTTTTGAAGCCCTTTTCATAGCCCAATTCCTTTAGAACGGGCAAACTTTGTAGCAGACAATTATGTACCTTACGTATTTATCCAAGGTTCACCATTATTGCCGGTTCTTAACCGATTCTTAACTTGGACAATACTATAACAGACATGTTGGAACTAATTAAACGTAAAAAGCTTTTTTGGTAATTAATTAATTGAAATATTATTTCAATAGAACTGATCGTTTTCATTGTTTTGAATTAGATAAAACCCCTTCCTTAAAAGTGGTTTTTTCTGTTATCAAATTTCGTATGCTAATTATGGCTAAAACATAATCAACGGAATTCGGGTTTCGTTAATAAGGACCTAATTTGATTTGTTCCTTTTGCTATGTATCATAGTCAGATCTTGACTCTTGAGTAATGATCTAGTTTAACTACTTAACTGTAGTAAGACAGGCATGTAGGTTATTTATGAGTTTTTGACGCAAATACCTGACGTTAAAATTTTGTACCTGACGTAATTGCAGAAAGGCAAGCTATAACGAGAGCGCATCCGAAACGAGCCATTGTTGAAGCTATACCTCAATGTTCACATAATATTCTTAAAGCTCTGTTACCGACTATCTTTGCTTTCTTGGGAATTTAGTTTCTTAATATTGACGCAGGTCTATTACTATTTTTCTTCGATAAAAACAGAGGGTAAAAAAAGAAGAAGAAACTAAATTTTAACGGCTTATTGATTGGTATTGAAAAGTTCTTGACGTAGAAAAAAAGTTTTTAGAACTGAAAGTAAAGAGCAACATTGAAACGTAAAACAAACAAAAATGATTTCGTATATGAGGGGGTATTTTTCCCTCCCCAATACTTTACTCTTCACGCTCTAGTTTGTTTAGTACTTTTATAAAGTTCCTTATTGTTCTGATTAACCAACCCTTGTTTTTCAAGAGTTCTTCTTAGAGAACTGGACAAAAAAAATGAAACTATAGCGCAAAGAGCGGTGTGTTGAAAACGGTCCTCCTCCATCTTTTGGAGTGCTCACGTTAACTCCCCCCCCCCCCCAAAAAAAAAAAAAAAAAAAAATTTTGCGTAAAGAACGAGGGATTGAGGAGGGGACAGCATTCTCCCCCCCCCCACATATAAGGAATAATTTCTCTTCGTTTTAAATTCAAAATGTTGTTTTTTACTTTTAGTTGAAAAATGTGTTTTTAATTTCTGATCTTTTTTTGAATCATGCCGGGAACACCGCCCCTCTCCGTGGAAAATTCTCCTCGGAAACTCTGATCCCCACCGAAATTTCTTCCCTTAGAAAATTTTCCCCTCAGAAAATCCCCCTCCCCCCAAAAAATCGTATATTTCCCAATAACACATACTGTATTATTTGTAAACAAATGGACAAATTATATAAATCACAGCCCTTTTCCTAAGGGCACTGGGGGTTCATGTCATCCAAGAAGCATAGCTATCAGATGTTGCAACATTTCGTAACCTAATGGCTTTCTCAAAATTTTGATGGGATGTCTTTGGGAAAAAAGAGTCTTGGGAGGGGAGGGGGTTCTAATTGATTTCTAATCTTTTTGGTCATTTAAAAAGTGTACTAGAACTTTTAATTTTCGTTCAAAAGATCCCCCTCTAGATCTTCTTGGATCATTGGTCGAATATAATCACCCTCTGGTAAAAACAAAACAAAAAACGAACTAACAAATAAACACGCATCCGTAATCTTACTTTTGGTAAAACAACAAAATCCCACGTTTTTGTAGATAGGAGCTTGAAACTTCTACAGTACGGTTCTCTGATATGTTGGATCTGATTGTGTAATTTTTAATAATATCACTTGACTTTTTTTTAACATTTGCTGAATTTTAAATATTGGGAATCATAGGCAGCGCAATAGGGCTGCCTAAGTAAGGAACGATGTTTGCACAACGTATTATTTATTTTTTTTAGACCAGGGCACTTCGTATCGAAGGAGTTGTCGTAGAAACTTCAAAAAGGGCTCATTTGGATTGGACTCATTAAGACTATGTCAATATAAAGCGAACAGAAATTAACTAAAAAAAATTTCCACAAAATAAGTTTTTCAAAAGAAAGTAAGAAACTTCATTAAACCAAAAATGGACAAAAGTAGAATCAATTAATCTAACAAGCATACAACTTCTACAAATCAGCATCAATTAACAAATGAAACCAAAAACGAATAGAAATTAGAGAAGGCTAAATAACAGAGTCAAAATCAAAACGAGCAAAAATTAATATGAGTAGGGTTCAAAACCCCTATGCTTTCTAAAAGCCAGAATATAATTTGTACTTCACTGAAAAAATTCAAATGAATGTCACATGTCAGTTTAATATACGTTTGATATTTATGCCTTAAAACCTTAATTAATTTTTGATTTCTTAAAGTTATAAAAGTGAAAACATTTAAAATATTTTTTTTCGTTAAAATAAATTTTTGTTCGTTTTGGGTTTCATTTATTGATTGATGCTGATTTGTAGAAGTTGTATGCTTGGTAGATTAATTGATCTTGGTTTAATGAAGTTCCTTACCTTTTTTTGAAAAACTTATTTTTTGGAAAAAGTTTTTTAATTAATTTCTGTTCGTTTGGTATTGACATAGTTTTTTTCAGAAAAAAAGAAAATAATAATTTGAATCTTTCCGGTTTTCTTTAAGAATTTATAGCTTGCCCTGCTATTTATATGCTGGAGAAACTTTTTCAGCAGTTTTTAACAACATAGACACTTTTAAAAATCATGACACAAATAGTAGTTTTTAATGTCATATACATCCTCTAGTTGACCTGATAAATAAAAGATAATGCCACTATCGAAAAATAATATCTATACTTTTTAATAGGTTGGATACAATAACAATCTTTCGATTTAGTTAAACTACAAGACCAACAGCAGTAATAGAAGCAGCCACGAAAATTTAAACTTAATAGCCGCAGTCATTCTTAGTATATTGCTGAGATGTCTTATTGGCAACCAGCATACAAAAAGCGTGTTTCGATTTAATTTAAAGCAACATCTAATCTTTAAGCATAATGGGCAAATTACATAGCTGTGGGGGGATTGACCTACCCAATAACCCCAGAGATATAGCTACTAGATAATTAAGCTATGCTGAACAAAATGGCTGTCTTGAAATTTTGATTGGAAGTGTCTGGAAAATTATGAGCAAAAGAGCAGGGCTGATTGCCCTCCAATCACTTTTGACTTTTAAGATGGGACTAGAACTTTCAATTTTCAATAAAATCAGCTCCTTTAAAATATTAATTATATTACTAGCTATGATAGACCGTCGTTGCCTTTGTCCTTACATGCCAAATAGTGCTTATATGCCCTTTTAATACTTTCATGCATATAGGTTTTCGTTTAATTGAAACTCTTCCTAAACATTCCCTAAAAGTTTCAACTTAATGTCATTAGTTTCGTTAGTTACAGTAGTCGTAGAAGCAGCATTAAATGAATACATACAGTCTGTGTTGCCACAGTCACAGGTTTCCTGTGAAACTTCACAGGTTTTCTTATGGTCACTGGTTCACAGGTTTTTGTCGCTGAATGGTAGAAAGTCACAGGTTTTGTGCTAAAGGCTACTAATATGACCTAATATTCTGCTAGAAGTTGAAATTTGTAGAGCTCACATTTTCAAATTATTTTTAGTGATTTTGAGACGAAATCTATGTATCATAAATCTAGAGCTTCATCACATCAATCACAAATGACAGCCATGGCTATTTTGAAACAACCATTTTGAATTGAATTGAAAAAGACGATAGGTCGGAGGGAAAAGGCTTTTATATTATTGATTTTTTTTCCTGTATAAACCAATTTACATAAATTATCTGTCTGTTATTAGATTGTAAAAAGTGTCTTTTAAGCTTCTTTTATAAGTCTTTTAAGCTGTTGCTTCAGCAGTATCTAAAACCTTGCCAGACTGGTTAGAGTCTATTGTGCATGACACAATACACTAAATTACCCATAGTCCAAAGAGGATTGGAGAATTTCATGACCACCAGAAGTTTGCTAAAATTGAACTGATACAGTTGCTATCGGTGGTTTCTATGAGATGGTTCAGCTTTGAAGCACCCATCAAACAGCTATTAGAACCCTGGAATGCCTTGTTATTGTTTTACGGTGGTCACGCGTTAGGCGAGGGCACTGCAGACAAGGCGAGCAAAGAGAAGGCACTCAGAATATACAACGCTTTAAACAATCCTTTCACGAAGGCCTCTCTCTATTTTCTTGCCCACGTTCGTGGGATTACCAACTCCCTAAACACTGACTTTCAGAGCAGAGACACAAGAATCCGTAGGCTGGTGAGCAGCTTCATTATGACGTACGCAATATTACTCCAAATGTTCATAAGAAAATGCCTGATACTGGTAGCGAAATCACCTTTCTCCATAGATCTGGTTCCTGCGAACTATCTTGAACTGGATGACATGAAATAAGGCACCAATACCGAATGTTACCAGGGGGAACGCGGATGAAGGATTGCTGAGGACTCACTCAAAGCCTTTAAGGTCAACTGTCTAAGGTTCTGCAATCAGATGAGACAAAGAATAAGCTGGGAAGATCCAATTTTGTCCAATCTTAAGATTTTGGATCCCTGCGTTGCACTTGGGTCTGAAGAGGTGTTCATTATTTGCATTCTCGTGCGCTTTTCTACGCTTCTGGAAAGCGATGCAATGATTGTAGAACGCAAGAGAGAAAGCATTGACCGTCAGCTGCAAAAGCTCAAGTTGAGCCGAGCTGATCTTGGTCAAAATCTGGTCGACCAACCATCTGGTTTCTCGAAGAGTATTTTGTATCTAAAGAATTGTATTGGCGAAAAGAAGTTTGCTGATCTGTCGACCTTTATGTTGCACCTCTGTTGTCTTCCCCATGCAAGCACTGCTGCAAAGCGACAGTTCTCTTTCCTGTCGCATATGAAAACTAGACTGCGTAACAAGCTGAACACCGGAACAGTTAGTGTATTGATTATGACCAAACAGTTAGTTGGTAAAGCCGCTTCCTGGACTATTCCAAGTGATCTACTGGATAAGGCTATAAAATGGAGAGAGGCAGTTTGTAATAAAGAAGATTCTTGTTGTGCTGAACCTGACACCTCACACTCCGACACTGAATAGATTACTGACTTTGATGGGGTGAGTATTTCGTTGCTTCTATGCATTCCAGCTCCAATGCAAAGGTTCAGCTCGTAATTTTTCCTCGTACCAACGATAATTCATCTTTTTTTTCCTTTCGAAGAGAACAATTGTCTTTTCTCATTAAATCGTAAAGATATGAGAGGGAATTGCTACTGATTGATAAAAACAAACCAATGACTTATCTTACAGTAGATACTAGGCCAAAACGTTGGAATGAGCTTCAAGAACAGATTAAATAACGATAATTTTGATCAGAAGTGAGGTTTGAAGATGTACTTTAAGGAGTTAAAGTATTTCAATAAGATTTTCCTTTAAAGCTCGAGAGTATTTCGAGTTGTCATGTTTTAAATTCGATCTTATAAGATTCATAGATTTCTAAATATTACGAAAGAAAAAACTTAATGTTTCTTAAAGAAGAATAAGGTTGTAAACAGGTTATTAAAAAATTGTCTGATTATTAGGATTTCAGAAAATTTCCCGTTTATTTTCTAAAATTGGTCTTTTTCTTAATGTTGAGAATTGTGAGTTTCTAGCTTTTAATGGTTCAACTTCCTCTAATGTTCCCTTAGTTCGTCGTGGTTTTTCTATACCCACTGTTCCTGTTTTCAATGGTTGGGTATTACTGTTACTAAATCAATTTCTAGCCTTCGCCAGTACTCTGTTCGTGATGTTAAAAAGGAAATTCAAATTGGTTTTTCTGTCCTTTACCTTTCTGGTCTTTCCCCTTTTAAAGAAGAAAGACATTAATCATATCCGGTCTTTTTATTTCAGACATTGTAAATTCTACTTTATCTCCCCCCCCCCCCCTTGGCATAGTAGTGGTAAAATAATTCGTAAGTTTGAAGTTCTCGATGATTCATCTTTTTGTCGTTTTTCGCCTCATCATTCTTTAGTCCTTCTGTTTAGTTAATTTCATTGTAGTGTATTTTACTTCATTTTTTTATTTTTTTTTCTTGTCTTACTCACAACTTTGTGTATGACATGGGTTATAAGTACGTTATTATTATTATTATTAGGGAAATAACTATGAAAAGCCAGGCAAGTGGATTTAATTGTTTTGGTCCAGAATCAGCATTGCCTAAGGACATGTTTTTTTTCAAAATTCTTGCTTTAGGATTCGTAATAGGAATTAGAGAAAAATATCTCTTTACATTGGAACAGATTTCCCTTCAGGCTCTAAAGATTTCCTTTCAAGCATCAAGGGAAATTTTATACGTCTGAACCTAGCATTAGGTAACTGTTGATAGTATCTGTCTCTTTTGCAGGGTTTAAGCTAAAGGTAGAATTTATAATATCATGACTCGGATCAGTTGTGACTTATCAACCAATATCATTATATCAACCAATCAAATCAACCAATTATGAGTCGGATTAGTTGTGACTTATCAATCAATATCATTATATCAACCAATCAAATTGTTGTGTTTTTACGCCAATCTTGATTGCCAAGACCTGAAGAACCGTAGTAGTGATAATTGTTTTTTTCTTCATTCGAAAATGTCGCAGCATTTATTTGAGAATCATAAGCAAGCGGTCTAGTTTAAACCTTGTGTGCAAGATGAACGTTGCTGGCTTATTTTCGGTACCTATTGCTTTAGATTAGAAGTTGCCAGAAATTGAACTCGGATCATCAAAATTTAGCGTGGTTTCTAAGAAAACAGGTGGATTGTTTTGAAAATATGATTCGTGAGAATGTGAAATTCATTCCCCTGTTGCCCTTTTGAAAACTGTAATATCATAACCTAAGTTGCATAGAGCTGTATGTGGGTGACCAAGTTTGATGTCTAGTGATTGCTTTAGACCTCGGCAAAATTAAAGTGTGAATACCCCTTTTCTTTTTGTATGATCTACCAACTTGTTTTACTTCTGCAGGACGTTTTGCTTTGTGTTAGTTAAATACAATTCTTTAAAGTATATTTCTGGTCCGTCAAGTTTGGAAATGCTCAAACTTTAGGAACACTTCATGATTTTAACTTAAATTAAACAAAAATGCAGTGAAAACTTTTTCGCTAGATAATTCAGCCCTACAATTGCCTTAAGTAGCTGAGGGCTACTTCTAAATGTTCAGAAAACGCCAAGATAAAGGAGTTGTTAAACAATTTTAACTACATGACCAACCAGTTGGCTGAGTGGCTAATGAGATCGACGTCTTTTGTTCTATATTCCGGAATCTGGTGGAGGAATCTGTTAATGAAGAATGAACTTAACAAAGTTGTTTTGCAACAAACTACATCTTTTTATTTTTTCTTCCATTATCTTGCGAACTTCTATCAAAGTAACGTAATTTGCCATTCTATCTCCTTACATCATAAGTTGCGCTATGGGGCGAAACTTACAAAATTTGATAGAAATACCCAAACCCAAAAATTGTTACTTCCTGCCTGGTATTGCGAATAGATTTTTAGTCTGGGAATTGGGATTTCTGTCAGGTTTGCACATGGTCTTTAAGGAAAATCCTATGTGTCTGAACTTAAGGTGCAATTACACGATGTGGAAAACCGTGCAGAGGTGATTATACGTTTTTCCATGCAGATTGAATAATTTTATTTTCAAGTTTAAGACCTTGTAGGTCATAATAGGTCAAAATCGAAATTTCGTTAATGCAGCCCTTTGGGCCTTGTCACACCTAAAGATCCTTAATAGGTATATAAAATCAACGACCCGTATCTTTTTCGCATAACTAACGCAATTATCGAAGTGAAAAAGAGTCCTGATGATTGGTCCTTTACTTTCAAACTAAAATCGGTAGCGGTATTTATATAAAATTTCGCTCTGTTGACATTCTTATGATGATATCTTTCTGTCATCTATTGAAATTGAAAAGCACTACACGTAATTTATATGTACCGTTAATGTCAAAGCTGGAAATACCTGCAGAACTCATCCAGGAAACAGACCGCTAGGTAGCATGCCTCTCGATTCGATGACGTGTTTTGGGACCAGAGGCAGATTTTACCAGGTTTAAGTATCTTTGTTAGTAGCATTCTAGTGCTGCTGCTTCAGAGTAACAAATGTAAACTTTAGTAAGAATGTAAGAATGCCTGCACACGCTTTAAAAGTGGTCAGAGGTTTTTTGACGAATTTCACAGGTTTTTTGACATTTTTTTCACAGATTTTGAAAATTTGTAGTAGCAGTACTGCACACAGTGTCTTCTAACTAGCTCAAAATCCACAACCTATGAAGGTATGAAGGTGAAATTTTCAGAGAATATTTCCGTTGTATGGATGACAACCTGCCATCTGTATGCAGGTTGTGAAAAGGGCATATCAGCAATATACTAGAAACAGTTTCGTGTGTAAAATTAAACCTTACAACGCCTGTTGTGGGGGATGTTGAACTAACCAAAAGACAATATTTGCATCATAATACTAATGTTTGTACTCCTACAACTACTGCTACTATTACTATTGCTAATATTAACTGCACTGCTACTGCTACTACTATATTTACTGATGGTACTACTACAACTAATAAGCCTAAGGGTATTAAGGCAAAAATTTTTGGGCAATATTGTAACTGTATTGAAATAAATCGAAACACACTATGCCCATATATGTTGTCAAGAGGACGTATCTGCAATGTTTGGGGACCGGTTGATGGTATCGAGTTAAAAATGTCATCGTGTGTTGAAGGGGATGTTGAAAGAAGGGATGTACTGCTACTACAACTGCTACTACAGCTACTGCTACTACATAAGCTAAGGGTGTTAAGGTGACGCTGTCAGGGCTAATTATTACTGTATCTTCCAACAATGCTGAAAAAATTGCTGTCTCAAAACTTTATTTGGATATTTGCAATGGGAAATGATGGGCGTGGGGGGGGGGAGGTTTCTGTCACATCACTTTGACTCTTAAAAAGGGCACTATAACTTCCAATTTAAAATTAAATGAGACCCATCTGAATTTAATATGACCGGCCATTCCATAAAAACCTTTAAACCCCCAGGTAATAATTTATAGCCCTTATCCCAGGGATCTTGGGGGTTGTGCCGACCCTGAAAGCATTGTTATATGTTCTTTGGGCTATTTTAAACAAAATTGCCATCGTACAATTTCAATCGGATGCATTTGTTGAAAAGAAGGGTAGTTGGGCAGGGGTGGGGGTGGGTTGCTACTTGACCTACATCACTATTGACTCTTAAACGGGAACCAGAACTTCCAATTTCAACCAAATAAGCCACCTCTAAAGCTTATACACCATCCCTTCCATAGGAACCTTAAATACCCCAGGGACATAACTTAAAATCCTAGCCCCCTGGCTCTGGTGGTTTGTGTCATCACTTTTGACGCTTAAAAAGCAACTAGAACTTTCAATTTTCGACCAAATGAGGATCTTCTCAAGTTAAACGACCATCTCTTCCATAGAGACCTCAAATACCCCCTGGGCACAAATTACAACCCTTACCCCTAATCTCTGGGATTTGTTTCAACCCCAAAATCCTTCTTATATGATATTTAGTCTATTATGAATAGAATGACTATCTCAAAATTGCTACTATTATTATTATAATTAATATTATTTATTTATAACCCATCATACAGACAATAAAAAAGACGGAGTACAGCAAAGACAAAAGAAAGAAAAATACACTTGAATAAAGGTAAATGCACCAACTGCATAACAGCAATAACTTCTACTAATGAAAGTGCGTTGCATGAACTATTACTGGAGAATCGCATGCCACTGGTGACTAATAATTTTCCTATTAAACTGTTGTATTTGTTTTTCTACTGTAAGCGTAGGATGAGCTATTTTGTATTTTCTGATTTGGTAAGTGTTGCATGTCCAGGGTGAAAACCTTAGTAGGTATTTTACGTATTTAAAGAATATCGACCGTAATTTGTGACTCGTAGTTTGCGGGAAAGCTCGCCAGAAGGGGCTAAGGTACAAAAAGCGAGGGAGGACCAGTTCGTTGTAGAGCCGTGCTAGGATCATTCGGTTAAAGCTGAATTTCTTTGCTACGATTTTGCTATATGCAAAGCTTGTTCGTTTCTCGAGATGCTTAATGAGGAGTGTGCTTTAGTTTTTGGCCAATGGGTAGCCCTAAATATGTAATATAATCAGCTGGTGCTATGTTAGTGTTTCTGAGCGTGATGGATTCGGGCTTCAGCGTTTCAGGAGCTTGAGTGTACTCTTATGTGCTTTAGTGTCTGGCCAATGGGTAACCCTAAATATGTAGTATGGTCAGCTGGTGCTATGTTAGCGTTTCCGAGCGTGATGGATTCAGGCTTCAGCGTTTCAGGCCAGTTGAACAATCACACTTTCGACTTCGAAACGTTGAATTCAAGACCAATAGCTGCATACTCTGTTTCAAAAATTTTAAAATTTTCTTCAATTCTTCCAAGTTCACGGGCAATGTTTAATAAGTCATCAGCAAAGCAAAGTAGGGAAAGATCTTTATTTTTAGAAATGAAAGATTTTAGATAATTTTCTTGTGCAGGAATCACGCCATTATTAAAAGCTGGAGCAGAAGTAGGTGCGCCTTGGCGAGCACCCCTCTTTACTGGGATTCTGACAGAATCTGTTTGCTTCTCATACTTGATCTTGTTCAGCATCGAGGTGTTCATACATATCTCTCAGGGGTAGGAGTGTGTCATATTGGACGCCGCGCTTTGCCATTTCAGGTACAATCTGTTAATCTATTAATGAGTCAAAAGCTCGTCGTTTATCATGTAAACCAAGAGTGACAGATTCACCAGAATTTTCGGCATCCAATAGTACTGAAACTACCGCACTTAAAGCATGTCCACAACCAAGCCCTGGCTGGAAACCGAACTGAAAAGGCGGTGTGTAGCATTTCGTATTAATTTCCTCAATAATTGGAAGTTCGAATATCTTGCAAAAAGTGGTAGATACTGATATAGGTCGAAATGATGTGCATTCCCCAGGAGGCTTTCCCTTTTTTGGTACCGGTGTAAGACTTCCGACGCAGAACGTACTAGGAATAATAGCTTGTGCAAAAATCATCTGGAATAAGAGGGTTAAATGTTCAATAAGCAGAAACGACAGGTTTTGTACGTGGACTGCAGAAATTTTGTCAATGCCTTACGATCTCTTTTTTTTTAAGATGACGGAGGGCGTTCCGAATTTCAGAAACTGATACAACACGATCGGTGCAACTTGCATGTGATAATTGGTTATTGAGATAATATTTGAATGTTGTGCTTTTTTCTGGGCACGGGGGTGAAAACTCTTGTTCATAGTGTGCTTTCCATGACTCTAAAGAGATTGACGATGCATCAGTGGCTGGTTTTTTATCTTGCATGGACTTCCAAATATAATTGGGGTTTCGCAGAGCAACTTCCGATGACTTACAAATAATTTCTGCGCAAGGGTTAGCTAGCTCTTTGGCAAATTTACGTTTGGTACGAAGCCGGATTTCAATCACTATTCCGGTTCGTCGACATCCGCAATCTTTCCATATAGAGAGTCAGAATTTAACCTAATCACACGCATCAACTAAAGCCGCATTTTCTGACCAACCCTTTACTTGTGTTCCTGTTTTGATTTTTCGCTTTGGCACTGCTGCTTCTTCAGCTAGACGAAGTGCATATGACAACTAAGCAGTTTATGTGTTTTGCTGAGTTCGCGCTTCCTTTTCTCGGCTAGGTATTAGCAGATTGTATGGAACTTTTATTTTTGATATAATGCTATCACATACGTGATTGCAAAGGAAGGGATCCTTTTTATTCCAATCCGTAAGCTCTACCCATTTCTGCGATCTTACTTTTTGACTAGTTTGGCGAGTGGTTGAAGAGGAAGGTAATTTATTCAGTTCTGTTGGGAAGTGGTCCAAAGAAAAGGGAGTATCAAAGATGCGCACTTGAGAGGGGGAAAGCTTTCTTGAACAAATCACATATTCAAGATCAGATGTGGAACCTGAGCTTTCTATGTATGTGAATTTTTGTGTTTTGCCTGACACGATAAACGAGTCATTGAGTAAACCGTAAACCATATTTTCCCGAAGACTAGATTCAATACTATCAAGCTCATTGACATTAGCACTCAATGGGCAATTAAAATCACCTAAAATAACTGTATGGAGTTTCCTACGTTTAGCTTGGAGAAGGCACTCTGATAGTTAGTGATACTTCTGGCAAAAAGCGAATCTGAATGGTCATCCCGGTAATCTGTCGGCAGATACACGTTAACTACCAAATTACCACCTACTTGCACTGCAAGGATGTTTTGCGTTGAAAATAAAATCTTTGACTAAATATCTCTCCGAACATAAGTTACAAGTCCACCAGAGGGTCGACCAAGGGCCTGCTTACACTCAGCAGGAACAGCATACATCAAATGAGACTGAAAAATGTCTAACTGATTCACAAACAATGGAAGAGCAAAGTGCTCTTGAACACTTACAATATGGCTGGTTTTCAGCATTTCAGCTATTATTAAATATCGGTCAGCAAAGTTTCCGTTTATGTTCCAAGAAATATCAGACTTTGTAGACTTGTTTGTAGGACAGCATACGCTATAGCATGTGTGTCTACTTGAGTTGCAGCTCGTGCAGAAGGCTGGCTCATTGCACTTGTTTAGGCGATGGGAAGTGTGATCAGTTGATCCACACTTCAAAAACTTTGGTTGGTGTGTGCATTAGGATGCAAAATGACCAACTAAATGACACTTATAACCCCGTTTCGGCAAAAATACAAAAGGCTGCTCTGGTAGTTTCTCGTAGTGTATTTTCACAGAATTACGAAGAAAAACTCGAGCTTGGTTCGCGATTTGAAATGTACTTTGGTTACTAGACGTATTTTGGTACAATACGACTTGTGTGCGAGGGGGGGGGGGTAGCTTTCCTCTGATCAATTTGACTCTTAAAAAGAGCACTAGAGCGTCAAGTGAGCCGCCTCTTAAGTTTATATGACCACGCTTTCTATAAAAACCTTACTAGCCACCAGGGCATAATTTATAACCCATACCCTGAGGGCTGGGGGATTTGTTATCCTCAAAGACATAATTTCCAGACCTTTCAAATACGCTGAACAAAATGGCTATCTCAAAATTTTGGTTGAAAGTGTTTGGGAAAATGATGGGCGTGGGGGGATTATTTACCCTCTGATCACTTTCGACTAATAAAAAGACACTGGTCTTCTCAATTCCCAATCGAATGAGCCCTTTTTTTATTTTCTACGACAAAACTTTCCATAAGAACCTTATATGTTCCAAGGGCATAACTTACTATCCTTGTCCAGAAGGCTATGGGGGGGGGGGGAGGTTGGTTGTCATCTTCAAAAACATAATTTCCAAATCTTTCAACTACGTTGAACAAAAAGACCATATAGTAGGGGAAAGATACGGAAAAAAAATGGTCGAACCAGGAAAAAATTGGTACAGAAATTATTTTTGCACCACTGTGTTCAAAAAAGAGAGCTCTACAACATATCAAAAATCTAAATCTCCATCCCGTTGCGAAATTCCCTTTTTTTCACGTTTTTTGTGCCTATTTTTTAGATATTTCCAGAATCCGAGAATGAGGAACCGTGAAAAGAAAAGTAGTTTATTGATGGTTTCCCTTTTAAGAAACGATGGTTTTTGGGCTCGTTTATTAGACAGAAACAAAACTTTTAATCATTTAATTATTTTTTTTGTATTTTTTTTGTTTTTGTTTTAACTTAAAAAAAAAAAAAAAAAAAAATTAAGCGACACATGATCACAGGGTATTTTTCGAAGAGGAGCACGAATTTTCGGTTCATTTTTCCCCATCGGAACAAATAGCCTACCAGCGTTCCAAAACCATTTCTTTTCCTACCGAGCTTTATTGGTGACGACATTTTCACCCAGCTGGAAAGTCCCTTCTGATATTCACTTTCTGTTACACCATGCCTTGATCTTACACTCTTTTCAAAGTTGCTTCAGTCTGCTGAGCCTTGTAGAGCCACCTATCTGCAAAAACACTCCTCAGATGGAAAGTATTTTGGAGTCCGAGCAGAGATTTAACACAGGTGCGTTTTTGTTTGTTTTTCTTGCCGATTCTTTTGTAACGTAACTACTAGGAAGCGGAAATGAATCGGAGGAAGGAAATATAGAAAGGAAAGAAACCTCTACGCTCGTCCTACCTCTCTTTTCTGACACATATTTTATCAGCGCCATCTGTCTGAAGAAAACTTAAGTACAGCAAACAAGTCACTTGAGTGCAGCACGGTTGACGCCGCTAGGCGGAACGAAAAAGCTATTTCTCTAGTGGAAGCAAGAGTACTATCGGCTATCACCGGTCCCTTTCGCGGATGTGACTGTCAGATTTCCCTGGTCAAAAATCCTTAAAGAACCCGTGATACTCGACGCCGGCCCTCAATAAGATTGACAGTTCATTTATTTTAGTAACCTATCTGAACTGGGGAGGGTTTAGCTACAGATTTTTCGGTTCAGAATCCGAGAGTTGAAGTTTCATTAGATGAAGTAGCTCAAAAAGGAAAAATTCCCATCTACCCTTACCGCTTAAGTGAGACAGTGCTTTCAAAGGTGCAATATGAGAAGATCCCTGGAAAAAATGTCTACGACCTGTATGCCTCATTCGATCAGCTCTGGTTAGCTACCTGGCTCCTGAATGTCCCAAAAGAGAGCTGGAATTGATTCATTCATTCATTTTTCTCTAACCAAATACATCATGAAATGGGAAACCTCCGCAGCAAGGCAAGTGTCTTGTTTTTGCCGATGATTGACCTCCCGTCTAGCAACGAATCCTGCCTTTACTCAACCTTGCGCTTTGTAGCTTCGCAAGGCAGAACCTACGGATTCACACCCGTTCTCACATTTGACCAGCCGCTCTGGTGGAAGTCTATGAAGATCCTCAAGTCCGACACGACGAATGAGCTGAGTAGTATTGTTCTCAAGTTAGGCGGTTTTCATTTGATGATGAGTTTCGTCGGATGCATAGGACACCTCATGCATGGTTCTGGTCTGAAAGAGGTTCTGAAATTACTATACGCGACTGGTGCAGTGCCGCACATTCTTTCTAGAAAAGCGATTTCTAGAGCTGTTCGAGCTCACATTCTCGTGAGCTCGGCCATATATGATCATCTCCTCGAAGAAGAGCAAGCGACTTTGACGTCTCTAGACTTGTCTACTGTCTTCGCTAGCGTACTGGATGGATACCTTCCACTCGAAGATCTCATTCATGATCCCCAGCTCAAGCAACTTGAAAACTTTCTCAAGCAGAGACGCCAAGACCTGCTGACTCCGAGAACTGCGAAGCTCTGGTTTCAGTATCTTGACATGGTTGGGATACTGTTCAAATTCATACGTGCCGAGAGACTGGGCGTGTGGGATTCGCACCTACAATCTGCAGTAGAGATGCTTCCGTTTCTAGCAACATCTGGACATAACCTCTATGTTAAGTTGGTCTGGATATACCAGCAAGAGATGGCTAAGCTTCAAACTAGTCACCCACCAATCTTTGAAGCATTTGAACAGGGAGGTCACACCATTAGAAGATCAGAGAGACGCTGGGCTGGGCTCTCGGCAGATCTTGTCATTGAGCAGGAGTATATGAGAAGTCTGAAAACATCGAACGGTCTTACAACTGGAGGTGGGATGACAGAACAGCAGAGAGCCATTTGGGTTCTGTCAAGACCAGCATGCCTGGAGATCAACCACTTGATGCAAAATTTGACAAAAATTGGTTACTCGACAAGTGAGCACAACCGCGACATGAGTTCCAGTAGAAAGGAGCGTGACTTCGACGATACCCAGAAGCTCGTCGGATACTTCGGAGAATCTTCTCCATTCAGAGGTGACAATCAGCTTAGAAACATTGCCAACGGCATAACTTCTTCCCAAAATGTTAATGTTGACGAGGCCGATGTGGCTGAAAGGTGGTTCTAAGTAAGATGACGGGAAAAACCTTGAAGGAGCAAGTCTTCAAGAAAAAAGACCAAGTGACCCTAATGAGTGCCAAAAAGGCGGGGTCCTCTGTGGTAGCGCACATAGATCCGGCGCTCCTTTTCCAGCGGTTTATAATAGTAGCCCAACGAACTGACCTCCGAGAAGAATACTTCATGTACGAACTTTGTACGATTCCTCCTTCTCTTTTCGAAAGCGATGGCCTTATGAGAAAAGCAAATAACCCAGAGCTTGCAGAATCGATCTTTCAGGCTTGCGGGATTGAGACTCATTCACCCTCAAGACCTGCTTCTGCGTGTAACATCGTCTTGGATGGTGGTTCTCTTCTACATCGAGTTCCATGGAAGTTAGGGTCAACCTTCAAGGTCATCTTTGCTTCATACGTCCATTACGTACAAGCAAGGTACCCTAGTGCGATCGTTGTGTTTGACGGATATGAAGGTGGTACAGCAATCAAAGATGCTACCCATTTACGTCGAGCAAGTCTTTTTCACCGAAGAGATGACCCTCTGCATGAAGAAAGAAGAGTTTCTTTCTTGTAAGACAAACAAAGGACTTTTCCTGAAGCTGCTCGGCAACCATTTGGAAGCCATTGGTTTCCGAATTTTCCACTCGGAAGGAGACGCCGACGTTCTGATTGTAGAAAAAGCCGTAGAAGCTGCAAATCTTACAGACATAATCGTGGTTGCTGATGATACTGACATCTTGATTCTTCTGAGCAGTCGATCAGATTCGCGTTCCGGGCGTTTATATTTCTCACCTGAAGCTAAGTTTGGCGGTACAAGTTGAGCTTGGGATATTAGTGAGATGAAGCAGAAGCTAAGAACAGATGTCAGCAATCTGATACCGTTCTGTAATGCCGTGCTGGGTTGTGACACAAGCTCTCACCTTTACGGTATAGGAAAGTGCAAAGCCGTTCAGCTGCTACTTTCCAACAAGAGTTTCAGGGACAGCGCTGCTATATTTGGCGACAAGTTCGCATCGCTTGAAGATATTGTGGCAGCAGGAGAGCGAGCATTGTTGATACTGTACGGTTGCCCTGATGTTTCGAACCTGGACACTGCCAGAAAGCTAATCTTTCACAGAAAAGTGAGCACTGCCACCACTTTCGTGCATCCACAAGAACTGCCACCGACTCAGGCAGCAGCGAAGTACCACTCGCTACGTGTCTACGGCCAAGTTCAAATCTGGCTTGGGAGCCCAGTAGACCCTTTACGCCTGGGATGGAAACTGCAGGATAACGAAATTTTTGCGCCAATAAAAACAGATCTCCCTGCCGCTCCGTCTCAGCTGCTGAAAATTATCAAATGCTCGTGTCGCATTGACGGCTGTGATAGTGAAAAGTGTACCTGTAAGAAAAACGGACTTGAGTGTACTATAGCCTGCCGTACCTGTAAGGGAAGCTCGTGCAACAATTCGAAGTTTCAAGAAGAAGAACTTAGTGAAGAAGAATAACAGTTAACTGTGATGATGAAAAATATAGTTCCTACATTTTGATGATGTGCAATTTTTATATATTTGAAAAATAAGATAAAAGCTTTTCTCTGAACACATTAAGTTAGAACCTACCTTGTCTTATGGTGTTTGGCGCTGAGGTGTTTCGTCATTCCTGTTTATTGTTGTTTAGTCTTTTTTTTTCTAAGCCTTTCGTTTACATAGCCAAAAAGACTAAAAGAACGACAAACTTATTCCGTATTATACCTTGATAAACGCTGGTAAGATTTTTTTTCCCCAAAGACACAGTTTTTTTCCCCATTTTTTTTTTTTTTTGCTGATAAATATTTTTCTTTTGGTCAGGTAACGAAATGAGTATCAGAAATGAATTCAGAGCCAAAAGCTGATCTAAAAAGATGTGTAAAACATTATAGTTTACGTTTTTAATTTTTTTTCCTGGTTTTTGAGAAAATAAATAAAAAAACATTAAAAAAAACAATTTCGCATCGAGCTAGAGATTTAGATTTTTGATATGTTGTTAAGCATTTTTTTTCCGGTCCGGATGGTGAAGAAACCATTTCTGTACCAATTTTTTCCTGGTCAAAACTAATTTTTCTCCTACTAATATCAAAATGTTGATCGGAAATGTTTGGGGAAATGCTGGGGTGGGGGTGGGATTCTCCCTCCGATTACTTTCTTCTATTAAATAGGGCAATAGCCCTCTCAATTTCCAATCGAATGAGCCCTTTTTGAAGTTTTTACGACAACACGTTCTATAAAAACTTTATACGCCCCTAAGGTATAACTTACAACCTAAGCCCTGAGGGCTTTGGGGGGGGTGTCATATTCAAAGACGTAAGTTCCGGACCCTTCAACTACGTTCAAAAAAATGGCTATATCAAAATGTTGATCGAAAATGTTTGGGGAAATGATGGGCGTGGGGATGGTCACCCTTCGATTGCTTTTGACTATTAATAAGGGCACTAGCCCTCTCAATTCCCAATTGAATGTGTCCTTTTTGAAGTTTCTACGACAGCACTTTCATTAAAACCTTATATGCCCCTGGTAATAAGTTATAACCTTTGCCCTGGGGGCTTTGGGGGTTTATCGTCCTCAAAAAATTATTTTCCGGACCTTTAAACTACGTTGAACAAAATGGCTATTTCAAAATTTTGATTGGATGTGTTTGGGGAAATGGTGGGAATGAGACGGAGCTTAGCTGCCCTCCAATCGCTTTCTACTATTAAATAGGGCACTAGCCCTTTCAATTTCCAATCGAATGAGCCCTTTTTGAAGTTTCTGTGACAACGCTTTCAATAGAAAATCTTATATGCCCCCAGGGTATAACTTAAGAGCCTTGCCCTGAGTGGTGGGGGGGGGGTTGTTATCTTCAAAGACCTAATTTCCAGAACTTTCAACCAGATTGAACAAAATGACTATTTAAAAATTTGATTGGATGTATTTCTGGAAAAAGTAGGCGTGAGAGGGGGGTTAGTTGCCCTCCAACCATTTCCGACTGTTAAAAAGAGCACTAGCCCTTTCAATTTCAGATCGAATGAGCCCTTTTTTAAGTTTCTACGACAGCGCTTTCTATAGAAACCTCACCTGCCCCCAGGGCATAACTTACAACCCTTGCTCTGAGGGTTTTTCTGGGATTGTTATCCCCAAAGACATAATTTTCTGACCTTTCATCTACTTTGAACAAAATGCTTAGCTCAAAATTTTGATTGGATGTATTTGGAGGAAATTGTGTGTGTGAGAGGGGGTTTAGTTTCCCTCCAATGGCTTTCGACTATTACATATGGTACTAACCCTTTCAATTTCCAATCGAATGGGCCCTTTTCGAAGTTTCTACGACATCTCCTTCGTTACGAAGTGCCCTGGTCTAAAAAAAAAATAAATAATAAATTATGCCAAGCCGAAGTAAAGACCGATATGGGCACAATTTATTAATTTTTTTTTCTTTTAGGCCAGGGCACTTCGTATCGAAGGAGTTGTCGTAGAAACTTTGAAAAGGGCGCATTTGAATGGAAATCGGAAGGGCTTGTGCCCTTTTTAATAGTCAAAAGTGATTGGAGGGCAATTAACACTCCTTCCACGCCCACCATTCCCCCAAACACATCCAATCAAAATTTTTAGATAGCCATTTTGTTCAACGTAGTTGACAGGTCCAGAAATTATGTTTTTTTCATAGAGGAGAGACACCCTCCTCTTCAGAGCCCTCAGGGTTACAAGTTATGCCCTGGGGGAGCATAAGGTTTATATAGAAAGGGTTATCGTATAAATTCCGAAGGGGCTCATTGGATTACTAATCAGTAGTTTTAGTGCACTTTTTGAGATTCAGAGTAATCAGAGGGTGGGTACCCCCCCCCCCCCGTCCCTCGTATTTTCCAGAAATACATCTAATAGAAATTTTGAGATGGCTATTTGTTGTCATAGAAACTTCAAAAAAGGCTCATTCGGATTGGAAATTGAAACAGGTAGCTCCTTTTTTAATAGCCGAAAGTAATTGGAGGGCAACTAAGCCCCCTCCTACGCCCAACACTACCCCAAACACATCCAATCAAAATTTTGAAACAGCCATTTTGTTCAACGTAGTTTAAAGGTCCGGAAATTATATCATTAAGGATGAAAACCTCCCCCCCCCATAGCCCTCAGGGCAAGCGTTGTAAGTTATGCCCTGGAGGCATATAAGGTATATATTGAAAGGGTGATCATATAAACTTCGGAGAGGGCTCATTGGATTGGTAAGCAGAATTCTTAGTACCCTTTTTAAGATTCAGAATGATTAGAGGGTGTCTACTCCCCCCTCCCCGACACCTCGCATTTTCCTGAAATGCATCTGATAGAAATCTTGAGATGGCCGTTTGTTGTCCTGGAACCTTCGAAAAAAGCTTATTCGATTGGAAACTGAAAGGGCTATTATTAATAGTCGAAAGTGATTAGAGGGCAACTAGCCCCTCTCCCACACCCACCATTTTACCAGGGTGCATACCCCCCCCCCACACACACACACACCTCATATTTTCCCGAAACGCATCTGAAATTTTGAGATGACCATTTGTTGTCGTAGAAACTTCAAAAGAGCTCATTCAATTAGAACCAAATTGCATCTGTTAGAAATTTTGAGACGGCCATGTGTTGTCGTAGAAACTTCAAAAAATGCTCATTCGATAGGAAATTGAAAGGAGCTCTTTTAACAGTCCAAACTAATTAAAGGGCGACTAGACACCCCCCCCCCTACACACCCATCAATTCCCTAAACATATCTAAGCAAAATTTCGAGATAACCATTTTGTTCTGTGTACTTGAAAGGTCTGGAAATTATGTCCTTGAGAATAACAACCCCCCCCTCCCACAGCCCTCATCGCAAGGGTTCCAAGTTATGCCCCAAGGGCATATAAGGTTGTTATGGAAAGATTGGTTGTATAAATTCCGAAGGGAGGCTCATTGAATTGGAAATCAGATGTTCTAATTCCTTTTTTAAGAGTCAAAGTGATCGGAGACAGCCACCCCCCCCCCCTACATCGTATTTTACACAAATGCATACGATAAAAATTTGAGATTGCCAGTTGTTAAAAAATCATTCAAAAATCATGTAATAAGGCCTTTAGGGTGGACAGAATCCCCCATACTCTGGGGGTAAGGATTGTAAGTTATGCCCCAGGGGCATATAAGGTTTTATGGAAGGGGTGGTCTTGTGAACTTTATAGAAGAGGCTCATTTAGTTTGGAATGTATAGTTCCAGTTCCGTTTTAAGAGTCAAACATGACGGAGAGCAACTATTCATCCTCCCTGAAATCCTCTTTTCCTAAAACACATTCAATTAAAATTGTGAGATAGCCATTTTATTACCAATAATCCAAAAATCCTATAACAATGTCTTAAGGGTGTACACAATCCCCGAAGCCCATATGCAAGGATTGTAAGTTATGCCCCCTAGCCCCCGGGCATATAAGGCTTTTATGGAACGGGTGATCGAATAAGCTGTGGATCAGATGGAGCTCATTTGATTAGAAGTTCGAAGTTTTAGTGTCTTTTTTAAGAGTAAAAAATGAATGGAGGGCAATAAGCCCCCCCCCCCCGAGCATATCATTCCCCAAAAAATCTGATCGAAATTTTAAGAGATCTATTTTGTTCAGCCTTGTTGCAAGGTCTAGTAATTGTGTGTTTGGGGATGTCAGCCTCCCAACAGTCCTCGGGACAAAGGCAATAAGCTAGGCAATTCGTTCATTATTTACACACAGTATATGTTATTGAGAAAGGTATGCATGTCTGAACTTAACTTTCCAAGAAGACGAAGGGCATTCAAGTGAGCCTTTCAGAGAATCTTGAGGGGAATGCTGAACTATATCAAAACATGTTATGTGTATAAGGATTGTCAAAAGGGTGTAATACAGGAATAACTGAGTATATTAATTTGGAGGATTCAGGAAATGATAAGGAATATGATAAAAAAAACATACTTGTCTTCTACCAATACTACTACAACTACCACCACTACTACTACCAGACTACTCTATTGAAAGTATTGAGGGGAAATTCCAACTAAGTTAAATGACACTATGTGCATGAAAATTTTCAAAATAGCGTATCTCAAGATTTTATTTGGATATAAAGTTGGAACTTTCAGAGAGCACTTAAAAGGGAAGATCATCTCACCAAAACGCAATAAGTGCATACTACTGCTAATACTACTGATACTGCTGTATTTACTACTACTACTACTACTACTAGTTCTATTGATACTGCTTGTAAGGCTAAGAGCCCTGGGAGGAAAATATAATAACATACAGGTTATTAAAAGGACATATCAGCAATGTCATGACAACGGATAATTGTATGAGGTTAAAACTTCTAGGTATTGATGAAAGGGATGTTCTACTGATCAAAAGGCAATATGTTAATACTACTACTAGTGATACTAATACTACTACTGTGACTACTATTACAACTATCCCTAAGGATATGAAGGTAAAAATTTTCAAGGAATTTTGAGGGGGAAGGTGAACTGAATCACAACACGCCGTCTACATACAGGTTGTCGAAAGGGTGTAACAGGAATATCTTGGGAAAAGTTTGGTGTGCGAAGTTGAAGCTAACAGGGCCTGTTTCGAGGCACACCGAACTAATCAAAAGAAAATATTTTCATCCTAATGCTACTGCTGCTACTCATACTACTACTACCGTTACAATTATTAATACTTCTATTACACCTACTACCACTAAATCTTAGGCTTCTCGTTTAATTCGACTGCTAATACTACGTCTACTGCTATTAAAGCTAAGGATATTAAAGTGGAAAGTTTCAGAAATATAGAAACTAAATGGAACTAATTCGAGACATGCTAAGCCCACACAGGTTGTCTAGCGCGGTGGTTGCCATATTTTAGACGTTCATGGACCACTAAATGTACTATTTTTTATTTGTTGGACCATGGACCATATATATATATATATATATATATATATATATATATATATATATATATATATATATATATATATATATTATTTTTCTTTAACAAGAAAAAATAAATTTTTTAGTTTGATGGTTGCTCTTGTATATTTGACATCATGACGTGAAGATTCAGATTCAATTATCAGACAGTTCATGGTAACGAACTGTAAGTAAGGAGCGACACGGCTCAATAGTTACCGAAACTCTAGAAAACGGAATTTTGATACCAATAGATACATCAAAAGAATCAGATTTTTATGCTGATGTCAAATATATAAGTTTCACTAGGTTTAGTCTTACCCAATCAATGTATATAAGTTCAAGTATATAAGTTTCAAATATATAATTTTCATCATGTTTAGTCTTACTCATCAAAAGTTACGCGCCTGAGAAAATTTGCCTTATTTTCGAAAAAGGGGAAAACATCCCCTAAAAGTAATAGAACTTTAATGAAATTTACACCATCAGATTCAGCGCATCAGAGAGTCTCACTAAAGAAGTTTCAAGCTCATATCTGCAAAAATGTGGAATTTTATATTTTTTGCCAGAAGAAAGATCACATATGCGTGTTTATTTTTTTTTTTTTCAGGTGTGATTTTATCAAGCCAGTGGTCCTAGAGTATCGAGGGAGGACTCATACGAATGGAAATTAAAAGATATAGTGCCCTTTTTAGTGACCAAATAAAACTGAGGGCAACTAGGCCCCCTCCCACACTCATTTTTTCCCCAAAGTCACCCGATAAAATTTTGAGATAACCATTTTGCTTAACATGGTCGAAAAATACAATAGCTATGTCTTTCAGGATGACTTAATCCCCCACGGTCCCCGGGCGAAGGTCTGCAAGTTATGAACTTTGCCCAATGGTTATTGGGAACTTTGGTTATTGGGAAATATACAGAAGTTTTCAGGACGGAATTTTTTCTGGTAGTCGGGGGGATGGGTCGGGGGTTACGTGGGAGGATCTTTAAATGGAGACAGTTTTCGTGGGGGAAGAGATATTGCTATGAAGGGGGCGCTGGATTTCCCAGCACTATTTAAAAAAATGATCAGAAATTAAATAATTAATTTTTTTTCAACTAAAAGTAAGGAGCAACATCGAAATTTAGAACGAACAGAAATTATTACGTATATGACTGGGTTCGTCCCCTAGTCATTACCTCGCTTTTTGCGCTAAAGTTTTTTTGTTCTTTCATCAGACCTATTTATTCTAATTAACGGCCTTCGTGATTAAGGGGTCCTTCTTAAAGAACTTTAGTGCAAAGATCGTGGTATTGAATAGGGGGAAAACCTCCTAATATACGCAACAAAAATATACGAATATAGAAGTTCGTTACGTAAGTTAATTCGTAAGTTACGTCAGAACAAAATTCTGAGAAAGCCATTTAGCTTAAAAAAAGTAAAACTAATATGCAAATTTCGTTTTAATTATTCATGTACGGTGAGCCAAAATCAAAGCTGCATTAACTCAAAAACGTTCAGAAATTAAATAAAAAAAACAAGTTTTTTTTTAACTGAAAGTAAGGAGCGACATTAAAACTTAAAACGAACAGACATTATTTCTTTACGCTAAAGTTTGATTCTGTCTCACAACTTTATTCTTTAAAACAATAAAAAACTTAAGCGTAAAGAGTGAGGCGTTGAGGAGGGGACAGTCCCTTTAAAATACAGAATAGTTTCTGTTCCTTTTAAGTTGTAATGTCGCTCCTTCCATTCAGTTAAAAAAAACGAGCTTGTTTATTTAGTTTTACTACAGAACGAAGAGCTGCATTGATCTCAAGCAGAGAGTGGTACCGAGTTTTAAATACTGTCACAGATGAAAATTTTTTCACATAAACATGTAGTTGAGAATTGAATCAAAATTTTCATAGCTTTCTCACTCAGTAATGGGTATTTATTATTTAGAAAGACCCCAAAAATGAGCTCTTGATAAAGAGGACTTGAATTTAATTTGAGACTATCAACATAAGAAAGATCAGTGAGGCTTTATGTTTCCTTTATACTTAATTTGTCCTCTTCGATGATAGATGCAAGTCAATCTATTATCCAAATATTTCCATGTCGGGGATCTTCTTTCCTTGCGTAATAAAAATCACAATATAATTTCAGTGACCGTAAGTGCTGTTGAATAGTCTTGGGAACCCCTTGACAGGTGGGATCCTTCTCTTCCATATATTTATCAACATTTATAGACATTTGTAGATGTCCGTCTGCCAACCGCGTCTGCACCAGTTATTTTCTTTCGGAAACCGTTTATCTTTCCTCGTAATGTAAACACGTCCTATAGTTGTCCTTGCAAAGATATGTTTAGCTCATTTAACAGAGAACAATATCTGCCAGGTATGCCAGCTTGGCTACCCACACACTATTAGACAAGAGTCCTTGAAATTTTTCCACTGAAACAAACAATTCAATTTTTTCACGCAAGACGAACAGTCGGCTCGGTATTTTGCCCCTCGATAGCCATCTTACCTCAGGTTGAAGAAGGTGAGTGCACTGGGGACCGATTTCTTCGCAAACATCCGAGATTTTAGAGCTTTATGTCTAATTTCAGTCATAAGTTTCATAACACTGGATAATACTTCATTATTTTTGTGGACATTTTTTTTACCACAAGCTGTTCACGATGCATAATGCAATGGATTGACAAAATGGATTGGGTTACTAAAATTTTCTACTCTTGCAACAACTCCTGACCAATGTTTGTAGCACCGTATGTACAAATGCCAATATCTGTTTTCCACTCAATTTCGTGCTTCAGAAAATAACCATCAAGGGCTTTAAAAATCCCGAAGCTAGTTACTCTGTCCTGCAAGTCCAGCAGGAAAAAAAAATTCTTTTTGTAATTCTCCTTGAAACTCAACCCTCACAAGACAAAGGACAAGTGCTTTTTTACTGACGTCCATAGATGTATCAAGCTGAATTTTTTCCATTGTTATACCTTGATTTTCAATATTTTCAGCAATTTATTCAATTCTGCTCCTGAAAGTGTCAGCAGACATAGTCTGTTTTCCCAAAACAGTCTCACAGGCTTGTAATATGTAAGGTTTGATTAGGTCTTTTCCTGTCGTATATGGGTTTTTATTATGTGCAATTCGGAGTGCTATCAAGTAGGAAGCCATTAATTGCGACTTAACTTCAGCAAACATATTTTTTAAGACCCTTCTCTGAAAATATTCAAGTGGTTTGTCAACTAAATTTTGATTGCAAGTGAATTTTCAGTATTGACGGTTTCACGGCATAATTTCACGGTTTTATGATAAATAACACAGAGAGGGTTTGGGTCCAGGTCACTACCAAGTCCTTGAATAATCCAAATTTCAGGTAGTCTGAGTTATATTTTCTTGATATTTTGCGTTTTTCTTTTCACCACCTTTTTGAATTTTCTTTGTAATGTTGTTTGACGAGGACTGTGGATGCTGTGGTAAGTCTAATTTACTGATCAGCTGACTATTTATATCAGTTTACCTTTACCTTTTCCAAAGAAGTGCAAAATATTCACTTGCCTCTTTTCACTCATTATGGGGCCGAGGATTAACTTACTCAATAGTTTCAGCAAAGTCCATTAATTAAATAATTTTCAAATTTATAGCTGTAAACTTCACATCAAGGCCGTATCCACGGGGGGGTGGGGTGTTACCCGGTTTTAACCCCCCCCCCCACAAAAAAAAAATTTTTGACCGAGTCAAAAATAAGTCCAAAATTAATAAAACCTAGGTAAAAATCAGTAAAATTAGCCGAAAACTGAGTAAAAAATTAGTAACCCCCCCCCCCTGAAAAAACAATCCTAGATCCGCCCTTGCTTCACATGTTTCAACTTTGAGAACACTTGCTCACACAAGTATTAGTTTAATTTCAAGAGCTCAAGAAGTTTATGCCGGGCCACAGAAAATCAGGAACGTATAGGTCTTTTAGGAACTAAACTAATATTGGAGACTGGATTGAAAATCGAAAAAACTTTTTCGCAGAAATTTGTTTGCAGAAATAGAAAGGCAAAAGGAAATGCATCCAGTCATACATGTATGATGATTCAAGAATGTACAGCATTAGAAATTGTTAAATGCAATCTTACAAGTAGTAGAAGTGACCCTAAAGCCCCCGTACGAACACATGTGCTGCCTCCTACAATTTAGTTTAATGCTGACGGGACATAATTTATTCAAGGATTATCGATCGAGTCTAATGGGGGTCAAGGTCAATCGATCTGTTGTTGTTGTTTGGCCACGTGTAATGGCATGAGGGGTGATTTACATAATCGACGGGGGAATTATTGATTCACGAGCGTGGGGAATTATGAAACAATATGGTCATAGAGTCCCTAGGGACAAAGATTACGTAATCGCTCAATGACCTCTTTTTCCAAGGTCGATTTATTTGATGTTTTTCTCGGATGTCAACATCAAATTATGGATGTTTTATGGTTTTTCTCAGTGAGAATTTGAAAAACAGGAACTTTGTCACATTTATGGATGTCAACAGCAATTCATGTCTGTTATATGGTTTTCTCAGTGAGAATGAAAAAACAGGAATTTTCTCACTTGGATTTACATAATCGCTAGGGGAAATTATTGATTCACGACGGGGGGGGGGATTAAGAAACAAACATGGCTTCATTGTTGTTTGGGTAGCTTAACCTGAGAAAATTGATTTACATAATCGCTATGGAAATTATTGATTCACGAAGGGGAGAATTATGAAACAAACATGGCTTCATTAATCTTTAGGCCTGAGGGATTTATTTATTATTGTTGTTTTTGGACAAGTGCATGCTAGGGGTGAATGTCAAGGTGTCCTGGAATAGGAAACAGTTAGATCACATGTTTCCTTCTCAGCCAATCAGAGAGTCGGATACATCCTCCTTCTCAGCCAATCAGAGGCCTACTTACATATGAGTTCCCCGTTACATAACAATTCACCCTTGAGATTTCGTATATAACGGGCAAGCAATGTGATTAAATTATCAGAAAGTTCCAGAACACAATGGATAGAACACATGAAATCATTGATGAACTTGAAGCCTTGGCAGCCACAATTAGCAATGTAAGCTCTGTTTTAATTTTCTACTTTCAAAATAAAATTGTTTTTCGTGGTCACCCTCTACTCTCTTTGGGTAAAACCCCCCTCCTCCCTATACAAACGTCCCGATATGATGCTTATACTCGATAAAAAGTGTAAAATACGCTCTTTTTTCGTTACGTAAGCCCCATCCTTCCTTCCCCCTCTGTTTACGACCTTAATTCTGTTTTTGATAAATTCCGTATCTTATCTAAAAGCAATTGTCAACTTTCTGTCATTCCCTTAATATACAGTCTGCTATGGCTTGACTTACAGATTTCTTGCAACGATTTAATTATCTGATAATTACTGACACCCCTTTAAAGTACATCCGGCTTTGATAAATATACAAGAATTTGGATAGCGGCTTAACCAAAGGTTTCTCTGAGAAGGTTAGTTTCGCGTGAAAAAAGAGATTATTTTTAATTAACCTTGTGTGCTTACAGGCTTTGCGTAATTCTATGTGGTATGGAAGCATGGAAATGAGTTATTTCCAAAATTAATGCCTAACAATATTTTTAGGACATTGGTGAAAGGGGGGGGGGTTTGACAATGCCTCAAGTCTAACACCTCCATTGTAAGGTGAAAACAAACTCTTTCTTCGCGTCAAAAGTAAGGGGAGTGAGTTTAAGAAAAAGATACATTGCTTTATTATGCGTAAATTGAATAGCATTTTTACCATATCTTTCGGTGGGGGAGGGGATATTTTTCCATGTCTTTTCCCCGTGTTTATTTTCCTCGTGGTGTTTTTCCGTGGGGTGTTTTTTTCTGGGGGTGTGATATATATACAAAATAGGCCGGCTTTTGAACGTCTCATTGAGTCGTATTACTCAGATTCAAAAGTCTGCGATTTCGTTCGGTGGGGGGAGGGGATAGTTTTCCAGGTCTGTTCTCAGGTATTTTTGCCATGAGGGTTATTTTAATTTAAGTGTTTTTTTTTTCTGGGGTGTGATAAATAAACAAAATAGGCCGGCTTTTTAAAGGCTCCGTGTTTCGTAATTTAAATATTAAAAAGGATCCTATATATGTAGGGGGGGGGCGGGGATATTTTTCCATGCCTTTTCTCAGGGATATTTTCCATGGGGTTATTTTCTGTGGGCTGTTTTTTTTTCTGGGGGTGTGATAAATATATAAACTAGGCCGGCTTTTGAACGGCTCAGTGAGTCGTAATTCTTCTTTCTCAGATTAAAAAAAGGATGCAATTAGTATATTTCACGAAATTTTTTTACGTTGTGCTTTCTTAGTGATAAATGCTTTGTCTAAACAAAATTAAATAGATGATGATACTAACTTTCTTTCTGTAAAAAAAAAGGGGGCAAATTATTTCAATACCAACTTTTTCCATTCCTTTTAAGGCCAATTGTGAAGAATGCGTGTCCCCTCCACCCAAGAAAGCTAGAGTGGACGAGACAAGCCCATCCATTATTAAGTACGATGGCTCGACCCCAAAACAAGTGCATCCATCTGTGCAGACAACACTGCAATCAGGACAAAAACTAAAGAGTAAATGGACAGCTGCTTTCTATGGACTACCTGTCCCGACTACACAAAGCCCGCCACCGATGGTGCAACAAGTTTCGCCTGGACCTTCGGGCATTCAAATACTGCAGCCGGGATATGCAAATGTAAGCGTTTTTTCCTACCTATTATATAGAAATATCTATCAATTTCATCCAACTATTATAAGCCTATTTCACATACAAAGTTTTCGAACACCGCGTAAAAGTACATCTAACCGTCACTATTGAAGTATTTTTTCTCCATACCGTAAAACTAGTGTTACCTCATTTGACTACTTACCCGTTCACGTACTCCCTCTGCTAAAGTAGATTAATGAAAACAAAAAAAGGCGCTATAATCCAGTCATAGTAAGGTTTGATAATTTATCTTGTGATATAAACGAATGGTTCGCATTGCCTATACAAATATTATAAAAAAAACTTTATATCCGACTGAGTTGTGTATCGTGACAGGAGTTTTATATAATTTACAAATCATGTTTTTTTCCCATTTAATATAAAAGAGTTGCTCACATTAAATTTGTTTGGATTAAGTTAATTTCAATATAAAAAATATGATATTTCTTTATTAAGCCCTTTTGCTAAATAATTTTATCTTGGCCAAAAAAAAAGGCACTCAATTATTTTAATTGAAGTGTTATGTAGGATATAGTGCAATATGAAATAAAGCTTAACAATAAATATAATAATATTATAAAAAAAAAAAACTTTATATCTTAATGATGTTTTTATAGTTTCATTATATGGCTACAATTTTAAAATCTTGTTTTTTTTTTTCCACAGAGAAGATAAATATTATTAATCATAAATTTTATGTGGTTGGTATTTTTGTAAAATATAAAAAAATACAATGTCATGCGATGGTTTATACGTTAAATATATTATAATAGTATATGATATATAACTGGTTCAAAAATCATTCTGTGGCGAAGACGAAGCGCAGAACGCACTGTGGGCCCGGTAAGCGTCACAGGGATGCGCCACGGGCCAGGAAAGCGCCACAGAGATGCGCCAAGGGTCAGGAGAGCGCCACAGGATGTGCCACGGGCCAGGGAAAGTGCCACAGAGATGCGCCACGGGCCAGGGAAGTGTCACAGGATGCGCCACGGGCCCCGAGAAGCGCCACGGGAAGCGCTGGGGGAATCACTGAAAAAAAAAAAAAAAAATTTGAACACTTTGAAAAAAAACGACCAAATTTTCGCCTTCTAGGTCATATATTAGATTATCTTCAGTTGTATTAAACAAATTTTATTAAGAAATAATAATCCAAATTTTAACAGTAGGGGTGATTTGAACACTTTGAAAATAAGCTATTTTTCATCTATAGTGTCATATCTTAGATTATCTTCAGTTGTATTAACCAAATGTTATTAAGCAATAATAATCCAAATTTTAACAGTAGGGGTGATTTTAACCCTTTGAAAATAAGCTATTTTTTCATTTACAGGGTGCCCTGGTTCCATACTCCCCATCTCTCTCCTGATCGTCAGTTGGAGAAGGAGAAGAAGATGTACATGAGTAGCTCCCCAACAATTCACTATGGGGTGATTTATATCAAATTCCATATAATATTGATGAGTTTCTCGATGATCTTTTAACTAATTTATATAATAGCACAGTTTAAAGGTGTTAATTACCTTTGCTGACCCAATACATAATGCAAATTTTAAATGAGTTTCCCCGGAAAGTAACAGGGAACCATCCAACCTCCGATACCCTAACGACTCCACTTCGAACAATTGATGTGGAGCATTCGCCAGTTATTGTTGAACAGCTTGGGGGTGGGGTAATATACACGCGGGAGAGGGGGGGACAACTCTCCCAGACTTTCAGCTGTCCAACAGAATTTTAAATAATATAGTTGTTTTCTCCGTAATGTTTGGTGACCCTTTTAATTCGCTTTTGTCTGGTAATTTTGTCTTTGATCCCATAGAAATTATACAAAACTATGTAGATAAAATTCTTGCGCGTCTGGAGAATAGGATTCAATTGTGGGGAGGTAGGGATTCAATTTAGGTTTCCATTATTCTAAAGGTTTTCTATTTAAATGAGGGGCAAAGCGAGGTTTACTATCATTATATACATTCCGAGATGCGTTTGGTTTATTCGAATTTGGAAAATTTTGGGGGTGTTTTCATGGATTGGGTCGATCAAATTATAACGCCTCTCGAGAACTTTAATGAAAACGGTAGTGGATCTCTAGTTCTTTTTGTTGAAAATTTAATCTTAAATAAATGTAAATTTAAGAAATATTTTATTTTAAGAGGGAGGGCCGGCGTATCGTTGGAGAGGTCAGGAGTTTTAAATTTGAATCCAGATCTAGTAGGTAGTCGTGGTGTCCAGCGGATTTGTTTTGAAACAGATCAAAAGTATTTCAGATATGCTTTCTTCGTCTCAGCAGACTAGCCTCGAGCTTGGGACGCTACTAAGACGAATTTAGATTATTGGGCTATACACGGGAAGGAAGGGTCCGCTGTTCCCATTGTAGATTTTTCTTGCTTAGAAGGAAAATATCCAGTAACGCTTCGATCTATTGATATTTTTTAAAGGTCTAATTCTCATTTAAATATCGGCGTTACTTTGATATAATACGAAACATAATTTGAAGATGGGGTTCACATAAAAAAAGAAGGGGGTGGTATTCCCCGCACGGGGCTCCTCAGTTGATTTGGTTAAACACTGGGTTTGGTTGCTTTGCTCGCCACCTAGTAGACCGAACGCAATTGGTCATTTTAACCCTAACACTGACATTGGTAGAGTTCTGGGGGAGGGTAAGAAAAGGGGTACTCGTTTCTACTGTCCAACCTGTCTCTCTAGATTTTGGACTGAACTAAAGTTACAAAATCCCATGAGGCATTGTAGCCACCAGGGCTACCAAACACCGGAATTGGTTTCAGAGGATAGGGCCATTCTACGTTTCAAAAATTTCCAGAAGAATCTTCTCCAGTGCAAAAAAATATCTTTGGACTGTGAGGCTAAGCTGGTGGAGGTGAATGACCCCTAATATCCAAACCGAGTCAAAGAACATCAGGCTGTTGCAGTGTCATATGCCCACGCGCAAAGAGATAGTTCTAACACCATGCGGTTGTTAGAAATAGTAGAAACATTGGATGAGCGGGAGTGCATGGACAAGGCATTGACTAAACTGATTGGCACGGCTAATGGTGCTATTTCTCGTTTGATAAATACCCATTATCAATTGGTGCTGTCTGCAGAGGAGCGTCTCGCAAGTAAAAATCAAAAAATATGTGGGATGTGTACGGGAGAGTTGGCAGAGGTGGATAAGGGAACTAAAGGGAAACGTGGGGGGAGGGGGAAAGTGAGAGAAAAGGCCCATTTGTGGCCGGACAGCGCCTCTGGAACGAGTAGTTTTAGAGGAGTTGCTCATCAATAGTGTAATTTAAATGATAGCAAGCAGTTTTTAACCCTGTTTTTATTCATAATTCCAATTATGATTTAAAATTTATTTTACTGGCACTGGCACGTATGCATAGGGAGGGAGGGGGAGTAGATTGTCCATGGGTAAATAGTTCATTTACCTACAACATTATTCCCAAATCAGCCGAGACGTTATTGCTTCTCGAGCTGAAATGGCAGGCAGTGGATAATGAACATACGTGTTGGAATAAAACCCGGTTTTTAGATTCTTTTAGTTTTTCTCCTCAGGCATTGATTCAATTGATTCAAGCGCAAAAAAAGCGACAGTTTTGATAGCTTTTTATTACTTAAACAGCAGTTTCAAGACATTGAAATTTATGATATGTTGACCTACAAAGGCATATATGCGTACGATTATTACTGTTCTGGCGCTCGCTTAAGTGAGGAGAAACTCCCTCCAATTGAAGCTTTTCACAATTCACTGACCAACAGTGAATGCACAGCCGAGGAGTATGAGTTTGCCAAGAAGGTGTGGTCCAAGGGGGATTGTAAAAATGGGTGGGATTATTGTAGACTGTGCTTGGCCAGTGACGTTCTAACTCTGTTGGATATAATCTGTAAGAACACAGACGAGATCTATTCAGAGTTCGGGTTAGATATAGGCTAGTATTTTTCCACACCCCATTTAGTGAGGGATTTAATTTTAAAAATTAGCCGGGAGGAAATCGGTGTACGCACCGCTATAGATCAACACCTTTTGGTAGCGCGTTCAAGGTGGGGAGGGTATGTTTTTCATGGGGACTGCGTCTTGTCAACCGATCCGAGCGGACAAAACACCGGTGTAAAGTCAAATGCAGTGTTCTTGGACATGAACTCATTGTATCCCTCGGCAATGTCACACTACTCTTTGCCGTGTGGGAACTATCCATGGCTTGAGAATCCTTGTGAGTTCCCCGACATTACCACCGTCGAGGACAACGGGCCACAAGGATGGTTCTTTGAAGTTGATGGTCACATTCCGCTGGCGCTGCACGACTCAGTCAAAGATTTTGTCTTTCCCTGTATCACTCGGTCGGTGAGCAGGGACTCTCTGAGCCCCTACAATGATTCATTGGTTGAGGATATGGGGATGCACTGGACTCCCTCCAAACAGAAACTGATTGCTGATTTGGACCCTAAAGAGAATATCGTTGTTCACCATGTGCTTTTGCACTGGATGGTGAGCAACGGTTTCAAGATCACTAAAATACACAGGGTCCTACAGTTCAATCAGCGACCCTACTTGAAAACGTTTATCGACACCTTTGTCGATAAACGCTCTTCGGCAAATTCAAAGGTGGAGAAGGAAATGTATAAGCTCATTCTAAATTCAGCGTTTGGCAAAATGTGTGAAAGCGTACGGAACAGATCTCGCTGCGACGTCGTGACTGACCCTCTAGAGTGTGTACGAATTATTGCCGACCCCAATTTTACATCATTCACGAGCATAGAGACTGGCATGGTTCTTCTACACAGGAAAAAGCGAAATGTAGTACTGAACAAGAATATCGCAGGCGGTAGTTCAGTACTACAAATTTCAAAAAGCTCATGTTGTCGTTCTTTTACAATGTGTGCAAGGTGCAATGGCCACGGGAGGGGGAGGTTCAAGTTTACTATGGTGATACAGATTCTCTGCTGTTAAAGGTAAATGGGACTGAATTGGATTTATTGGGTGATTTGCAAAAGGGGGAACACGTCAACTTGCGAATGGATTTCACCAACTAAAATCCATTTCTCTACCGAAAGCTGGTGAAAAGTCAAGCCCCCAACCAACTAATAATGTTCAAATCAGAGACGGGGAGTGATTTGATATCCAGGGGGGTTTTTCCGGGTCCCCATGTCTATTGCGTGGAAACTCATAGTGGGGAAGAAAAGAAGGCGTTTAAAGGGGTGCCTACACACTTTTTAAGGAGCAAATTCAACATGAGTGTGTACAGAGACTGTGTAGAAAGTAGCCTAGTGCCAAGGTCAAAAGTGCTTGTAATTTGGCCTATACAGTCTATAAAGTAGACTGTAAGAGTGGAAAAAACGTCTAGTTCGCTTTGATAAAACACGTTCTATATTCTCGGGAAGAGTGTGTCTGTCCTACTCCACGGTAATTCCAGCCTTTCAGGTCAAGTTTAATGTGTAGACTCTCACACTAAATTAGGGCTGTCTCCATTCACCTCACCTGACTAACCAACTAATTCCCACTCAACCTTACATAAATTAACCTAACTGAACTGTTCATCTAACCCAAGCATTAACCGCCACCACCACTAACCCATCCACTAACCCATAGCAGTGACGACAACTATTCTTTTTCGCCCCGTGCCCCCCGGGGGAGGGAAGGGGGTCCCTTCCCGCGGCCACCCAGGGGGGAGGGGGGGGGGGGTCCAACCCGCGGCCGGCCGGCCTTCGGCCCCGCGGCCCGGGGGGGGGGATCCCACACACCTTTAAATTCATCATGTTCAACTGTGCTACTAGCAATTTCCAAGTGTGTGTGTGTATTTTCAGTTGTATAGAAAGTGTTGCATAGAGAAGTGTGTTTAAGTTGACAAAAAGTGTTGTACAGAAAAGTGTTGTTGATGATGGACAAAAAAGTGTTTTTTTTATTGTACAAAAAGTGTTTTACATAGAAGTGTTTTTAAAGACAATAATTTATTATTTATAAAGTTTTATAATTTCCACGTGTTAATGTTGAACAAACAGAGTTTTCATTTTGGCAACCGGAGAAATTTTGTCAACTGTTCTTGTTGAACAAGTGTTATTATTTTTATTGTTTTGCATGTTGACTGCACATATTTATTTTCTTGTGGGGTCGAAATAAATGCTGCGTTTAAATATTGTTTTTTTTTGTTGTTCTTGAATAAATAGATCTATGGGGAAAATTATTGCTACTACTTATTCATTGAGCACATATGATTTACAGTTAGTTGTAGTCCGACTGTTGTCAGCAGCATTTATCAATTTAAAACACCCTTCAGATCGTTTCTGTGTGGTCTCTCAATGTCGGGGAAAACAAGACTTTTAGCTAGAATAATTCAAAATTGCGATAAAATGTTTTTTAAAAATCCGAAAAAAATCTACTATCGCTATAGTATTTGGCAGGAGTCCTATGATAAAATAAAAGCTATTGCCACAACCATACCAATACAATTCATACGAGGACTCGATGTTTTCAATAGTATTGAATTGAACTCGTGGTTGATTATTGATGATTTGGCTGAATCCATTGAACAGTTCTCACAGGAAATGCTACAACTGTTCACCGTTCGCTCCCATCATGAAAACATTTCCATTACACTAGTTCTACACAATCTTTTTCATCAGAACAAATGTATGCGAACCCTTGCTTTGAATTTCACTGTCTATATTATCTATCGATTCGTCCGTGATTCTAGCTCACTCATAACTCTCAATAAGCAGATATACCCCGGCGCCCCTAAATGTATGTTGTCAGCGTACACCCAGGCGACTAGCAAGCCCTACGGTTACATTTTGTTGGATCTTAATCAGAGCACGCCCAAGGATCTACTTGTAGTCACCGACATTTTCATCAATGAAATTACAGTATATCTTCCGGTGTACAGTAGAAAAGACTATTTGTCGCCATTATGACACTGAAGAAACTACACGAACAACGGCATCTGTTTTCTGTTTTAAGCACTTCAAAACCGTTGCTTTGGAAGGCTATACTCAAACATGGGGTTGACAATGATTTCATTAATCTAATATCTGAACTTTGTTTAAATTTAACTGAGGGTAATTTACAACTGCCAGAAGGTTTTAGAAAACAGAAAAAGCAACTTCGTTCCACTGTACGCGCCTTGGCTTGTAAAAACATGGTAAAAAAATTTAAAATAAAACGGCTCCTTCAGGCGGGCTGTAGCTTTTTCACACTTTTACTACCGATAATTGCAGGACTTGTAAACAGTTTTCTCTAGTGAGAGAGAGAATGGCAAAACCCTATAAATTGACACCATTTGAACTTGTCCTCTCGCCCATCGAACATTTTGAAGACAATCTAAGCAAATTCATTAACGACGAGAATATTGCCGATGACAAAAAACTGCTTTTACTTCAAGATGCATTGCGACGTGTGGACAAACACAAACCATATCGTGAGAGACCTGCCACCGTCGTCACTGATCCCCCTAAACAGGAAACATCTCCTCAAGATTCTGTAGTGCAATCAAAGGAGAAGGAATTGAATTCGATTGTATTGAAAATTGGAAACCTATTGCCAGTGACCTATCGAGAACAGAGTAAAAGAGTATTATCTTATCTCATGTTGGAAACTGGCGATCAAGTTCAAGTCGAGAGCACAGGGAAACGAATTATAATTCAGGGAAAGAGTTATAATCTAGTTGATTTAATTTGTGATATGGTGACGAATCGTAAAGGACTCTTATCCTTTGACGATAATCTATACACTTTTCTGTGTGCAACAAACTTTCCCAAAAGTCTTATTGTCAATAGTCAAATTCTAAAGAATCTAAAAGAATCTAGTCCACATGCAATAACATCATATAAAACAGAAGAAGATTCAGTAATTGAAGATACTATCAGCAGCAGCAATGATTTTATAACACCTGTGATTGCTAGTCAAAAGTGAGGACGAATTGATTCGCCCGCCAGTGTTCAAAAGGGGAGTGGACATTACACTACGTGTTTACGCTCAAAATGGATGAAGTTTTGATAGGTGTCTATGAAAATATTGGCGAAGCGGGAAGTTTAAGTTCCCCCAAAACGCTTTCCAAAGCTGTCTCCGGCACCACCACCACATTGAAAAATGCAAAAGAGTATCTAGAAAATGAACCGAGTTACACACTACATCATAATCACAGGCTTCGCAGTAAACAATATCGACAAACTAACGCCTTTTTCCCTCTGCATATAATACAAATGGATCTTTTAACTTTAGACGCAATTCAACGGCGTCACAATGTGCCCTACAAATATATTCTGATGGCAATCAGTGTCTTTAGTCGCTATGCCTATGCCATTCCACTGCGATCAAAGAGAGGTGTTGAAGCTGCTCGGGCCATTGAAAGTATTCTAGAACATGATCCATATAGAAAAATTCGATCGGATCGTGGTAGTGAATTTGTTAATCCCGATGTGCAAAGTTTTATATATGAAGACAATACGATACATTATCATAGTATTTTTCTGATATAGTGTACATGTTCTGAACGATTCGTTATCCCGATTCGTCTTGTAAGTTCAAGATATTTCACACGAAAAAATAAACCGGTTTTTTTTAATTAGTTCGATAAAATCATGTTGATTTATAATCAACGACCTCATTGATCTCTGTACAACTCAAGCACTCGTGATGTACACTATGAATATAATAAATGTGTCACCGCTAAAACTCATTACATCAATGGTTAACCAGGGAAAAAAAAGAAGAAATTCAAGGTCTTGTAAAGAGGTCGATGTATTTGAGAAACCAATCTTCTTGACAAGGGGAATTATTAATTTAGAATCTACCATTTCAGAGTGTCTAAAATAATATACACCATGCCCTTAGCTAATTGGCTGTGAAACACTAAAGATGATGAGAGTCTCGATGGTTTTTATGAATATGAACTGCAAAAAGTTAGAAACACTCGTTCAATGTATAAAATTTAAAAGATATTAAAGAGTCGTACGCTCCATGGTAAGAAAAATTTACTTGTTAGCTGGATATGATACAACTCGGATTTTGATTCTTCGATCAGTGATGAAGACATTGACAATGACCAATGATTTCTATGTGACTTTCATTTCCAATGTTTCTGATCCACTCTACAATCATCTGAATAGAACAAGTTATTTTTGGACGAAACTCTCACCCACCATTAATTTTGATGGAAAGTATGAAGTGGCTCTTGTCGATTGTATTCTCAAAAATACTTATTACATCCTGAGAAAGGATCGTAAATATGAAATAAAAATCAGACCATATTATTGGCCACCACCAGCAGGTGATCAAGAACAAATTCAAAAAATCAATTGGTTGGATTATCCATACATTGAATTACCCTACGAGGAACTCACCTGTATGAATGATTTATGTCGTACTATCAATAAAAGAATTTCCGCTCACAAAAAAGGAGCTTTTCATTTCAACTATTCAATGGAGGAGGGCAAGATCTATATTAGTTCACCTATTGCCAGTGAAAAGGTTATTCTCAATGATAATCTAAAGGATGTTCTTGGCTTTAAGCTCAATATAATCAATGGTAAAAGTGCCGGAAACACTAATTTTATTTTCGCTGACTACCCGCCTGCCTTCTCCACAGACACTTGTATATTTCTCTATGCTTCATTTGTGGAAACATCTCGAGTCGGTAATTCAAATGTTCCCCTCCTACGAGTTCTTGAACGAAAAACCAATCAAGAACATATTCATCACTACAATATAAAGCATCTTCAGTATATTCCCGTAAACACTACCTATTTGGAACTCTGTCAGTTAACACTAAGAACCGAATTGGGTGATTCAATAGCAATTTCAAAAGGTTTAGCTGCGATTACATGCCATTTTCCACCCATCGTTCAACAGCAAGATGTCTAATTAAAAAGTTGTATTCACTTGTCCTGATATTGACTGCTATGTTAACACTCTTGGCCCGAGACAACAGGGCAATGGAATAGACTTCTATAAAGGTCGCATGTCAATTTCTGGTATTAGTCTTGGCAGTTGGTTCGCTGAGCTTTTTTGCTCTTCGCTACCACTGGCTAGAAAATATCTTTTACCGGCTGCGACAGATTTTGCATCCTCTACACTATACGATTGGGGCTCTGGCAAGGATTTTAAAAAAGTGCTACGGAAAATCTTAGGTCCAGTGCGCAAACCCTTGGCGAGAGATTAAAACAGAATGGTAAAGGTTTAAAAAGGTCAAGAAACACCACATCCCTCATCAGTCTCCATTCAGGTCGGAAACGTAAGACATCCCTTTTGTCAAAGAAAAGAAGGAAAAAGCCGACACGTAGTGTAACCAGAAGTCCCAGGAAGAATAGAATTGTCAGATCGAAAATAGATTTCTTCTCCTAAAATGTCCTACCTACCGCATAAGGATTCCCAACCTTCAATCACCACCTCATTGAACCTATTCAATGCTGAAAATGTTGATGTGAGTGTCAAGCACGGATACTATGAACAATTCTATCCACAACAACCCCTCTCCGATAATCTCCACTTTCAAATTTATTCCAATGAAGACTTTATGGACATGTCTTCAACATTTATAGATTTGCAAATGAAAGTCCGGAAATCCGATAATTCAATGCCGATTCGGGCCGATGGAACATCCTATGAAAATTGTATATTACATAATTTATTTCGTCAAATTAGTGTCTACATCAATGGCACGCTGGTGAGCACAAGCAACAATCTCTCAAATTATACAAGCTATATGCAATTCATGCTGATGACACCCAAGTCCTACAAGTAATTGAGAGGCACCTCCATTGGATATGAATATATTACTAATACTGATAGTACAGATGCACTTAAAAATGCTACAACTAGTGAATTACATCTAGTTGGAAAAATATATCATCAAATATTTAATATACCCCAATGGATGCCGCCCAATGTTAAAGTGGATATAAAACTAACGCTTGTACCCTCCAATTTCATATTGAAAAAGGAATTTGCTACCAATCCCGATATAAGTCTCTCCCTAACCACGGCAATACTTCATGCATGCAAACAACAGTCCATAAGTTCAGTTGCTTTGGCCATTGAAGAACTGAGAGCAAATGGTAACAACGTTAAACCACGTGTTCATCATACAAACAGCAATCCATATCATATCGCCAGGGGCTTACGCAACTTCACCGAGTCATCCTTTATCATGGTTGAAAGCCCGTAGAAATGGGCTTTTATATTTGTAAAAAGCGCCAGTGCAATTGGATCATGGACTGAATGTTCACATAAATTCGAGATGTTTGGACTTTCATCTCTTGTGTGCAAAGTAAACGGCATCCCAATCTACAATCTATCTTTTGATAAATCCTATAGAACATTGTATGAGTTGACCATGCAAACCCCAGATCATGACTCACAACTCTTCGAAAATGGTATAGCCGAATGTATATTTGCTAAAACACATGAAATCATTTTACTGTATTTGTAGTGCACATAGGATGTGAGTATAGCACGTACAGGGAATGTGCTTGTAGAGTGTACATTTACCGACCCATTTGCTAAAAGTAATGCACTAATGGCACTCAACCACTATGAAAACTATTGAGAAATGACTCCCGAAGGCAGTGTTCTACTAGACATGGCGCCATGAACACCAGTCAAATAATCAATGTATTTAATATGGACCCCTACATGTCCCAGTACAAATCCTATTGTCTGCCCTCGGACTTTCTTTGGAAAAATTCAACGTGTCAACAATACCTTGATTATTGTTAATAGCAGTCCATCGACTGTGCTGACGGGTCATTGGCTGTGCATCTTTCAAACAATGAAGACGATTGAATTTTTTGATCCTCTTGGTCTACCCTATACATTCTACACACCCCAGATCAGCAACTATATTGAGAGCAGTGGGAAAACTATTATTCAAAATCGAAAGAGGGTGCAGGATCTAACGACTAAAAGATGTGGCTTCCATGCACTACTATATTTTGTGTTCCAATGTCGTGGCTATACTTACAATCAGTTTCTCCACATTTATGGTGACAATCCACGTCTGAATGACTTTCTAGTGGAAAACATCCTCTCAGACCTATATAGTATTGATTTCAGTGCCCTAAGAGTAAAGTGCTTAAAAAATGTATGTGAATTTGTTTATTAATAAAATGTATATATATATACAACAATGTCTTTAAATCTACACTTTAGATTTCTACATCTTCGATGTATAGGCAAGTGTCTTGAACCACTAATGTCGATAAATCATTTGGATTCGCTGTATATTGATCTTGATTGACTGCAAAGTCAGGGTTACATTTTCTACAGTATAATGTAACTTCACTCTTGTCATATCTCTTTGTATAGTCAATGATACTATTTGCATTCATATTATGAAATTCACGAGTTTCAATCTGTCTATTTGAAGCAATATCACATACAATGTTTTCAAGTGGTGAATCACCTTCCGTCACAGCCAAATAAAAATCACTTGGTTTATAGTCATAGTAGGTGGTGTCAGCACAACGATGACGTAGAAAACAAATTGTCTTGTTACCCCAACAGTTGAATCGTAGACCAGATTCCTCTTCCCAGAATAATTTAAATCCACGACGATACCAATCTCGTAGAAATAAACTAAAATCACGTTTGGGATTCTTTCCAATCATAGCGGGGTAAGTATTCTCCCACTGATCACATTTATCATATTGACAATTGGAGCACAGGTGCCCTCTAGGATGAGAGTCACACACCTCCTCAAGACATGAATTACATCCTTTAATTTGTACTGCATAGCCTCTATGTACTTTACAAGGATTACATAATTTACACTTTTCACTATAGTCATCAATAATTGTACAATTCTCACATTGATTCCAACTGCCAAGAGTATACATGCACAATGGACATATATAGAACATTTTTTGGTTTCCGATGTCAACTCACTCACAGCTAAAACGAAGCTGATCCTCTTCGTTCGATAAATTCAACGAGAGGGAAATGGTGGGAGAGAGGAGTAGCTCTGTGACGTTACCTCTTCTGAATGATGGGGGGAGCCATCTACATTGAATCCATTGGCAATGTTTTCAAAGTATGTCCACAATATGATTCTGCTTTGTTTGAATTAATAAATAAATAAAATGAGTATATACATTTGAGTCACATCGTAAAAGCTTCATACAATAGTCCAATGGGGGAGAATCACTCCTCATTATATTGTCAAGTGTTCCCCGACAAGAGAATATCCTGCGTTTAAGAGATAACTCGAGAAAATCATCATCCAAAATTAAATGTTTTTCCATAAACACTGGATTTGATCTAATTCTCTCTTTCTCAAATTTATTCATTTTTCGGTCCTTTCACTCTGACTGTTGACTCTAGACTGACCCTGATTCGTCAGCTCTAACCAGAAAAGAAAGAGAACATTTCGATTTCGAAACAATTTTATTGAATAATTACAACAACATCAATAATACAGAGCATGTACAATCAGCGATACTGTTTATTGTCTTCAATATGTTTCACCAATGCACTTAAAGCACATTGAAGTCTATTCACATGTGCTATATCAACCTTAGTGGCTAAACATAATTGATCCTACATTTTAAATTTGCTCAAGGATATCACATATCTTGCATATACTGCATCCCATTCCAGACATAGCCGTGATCCTTTCGTGATTTCCACCGCAATGTTTGGTGCTCTTGTACTATTATCATCAACTCCACTATCAACTTCTAATAGGGTAAACATTCCACTCGTCATCGTCAACACACACACAAATATACATCCAAATTATTAAAGTCAAACTTTTCTCCTCCTTCTCACTCCTTTTATTTATATAAACAGAATAATAGAAATATAGAAAAAATCCCTCCATTATATTCACCCCGCCGATACTTTTAACCCAACTCGCTGATTGGCTGAGATGGAGGATGTAACCGACTCGCTGATTGGCTGAGAAGGAAACTCGTGATCTAACTGTTTCACGTTATCGGATCAATAAAATTCCCAATCGATTATGCAATCAAGTTCTCGGAAATTCACTTCCCCCTCGAGTCCTAGATCAATAACATTGTTCCCGTTCGAGTTCAATGCGCCTGTGCAACCTTCGTCCCCGAGTTATTACACATAGAAACAACAAATAAATCGATCTTGGAAAAAGAGGTCATTGAGCGATTACGTAATCTTTCCCCCCAGGGACTCTATGACCATATTGTTTCATAATTCCACCCACTCGTGAATCAATAATTCCCCCATCGATTATGTAAATCACTCCTCATGCCATTACACGTGGCCAAACAACAACAACAGATCGATTGACCTTGACCCCCATTAGACTCGATCGATAATCCTTGAATAAATTATGTCCCGTCAGCATTAAACTAAATTGTAGATGGCAGCACATGTGTTCGTACGGGGGCTTTAGGGTCACTTCTACTCTTACATAAATCTATATTAATTCAAGAATGTAGAGCAGCATTTTTTTTTTAGCCTTTTTCAGTTGTAATAAAGCTTTATAATATTAAAAGTAACTTTTAATTTTTTTTTATCTATGATAAGTTTCCTTAAATTTGTTCTTTTCTTATCTTCATGCAATACAAAACATAGACGTTGTTTAATAATGATCCCTTTTCATCTTGGACCACCTAAACATTTTCATGGACCTTCAGTGGTCCATGGACCGCAGGTTGGCGACCGCTGCTCTAAGCAGGTTGGCGAACGCTGCCCTCCAATCACTTTCGACTTATAAAAAATGGTAAAAGCCCTTCCAATTTTCAATCTGAGCCCTTTTCGAAGTTTCTACGCCAACTCCTTCGATACGAAGTGACCTAGTCTAAAAGAAAAAAAAAATATAATGCATTGTGCCCACGTCGCTCTTTACTCCTGGTATCATTGGTTCAATATGATCCCCCTCATAAAAAAAATAAATAAAAAATAAAAAATAAACACGCACCCGCGATCTTTCTTTTGGTGAAACAACAAAATCTCACGTTTTTGTAGGTAGGAGCTTGAAAGTTCTACAGTACGGTTCTCTGTAATTTGTTTGATTCTGTAATTTTCAATAATATCGCTTGCCTTTTTTATTGGGGGGGGGGGAGGAGATTCCCCCCTTTTTGGAAATCAGGCAAATTTTCTAATGCTCTTAACTTCTTATGGGTAACCTTTAACTTACTGAATTTTAAATATTTGGAATCAACATAAATCATGTATTGACCGTTTTCAAAATTCCTTTTTTTAGAGTTTCGGTTACTATTGGGCGGAATTGCTCATTCCTACAGTCGTTACCACGGCCTCTTTGGTATTACCTAGGTAAATGGTGCTATTCACTTGTTCGATCTCTCCTTGCCAAACATTACTTCTTCATTTTCAGTTATTCCCAGTCTAAGTGACTTAGTCTTCTTGACATTAATTTTCAAAAATACTCCTGTGTTTCAAAACCTCCGAAAAATAATGCCTTTTCCTAAAATTTTAACCTAGGACCCTCTAATCACCAGGATAATCTGAGGCTAGAATAGTTTTACTTTCCCATTTGATTCCATACTGTCCCATAGCCTTTTTCGTGCTCTTTGTCCTTAGGACAAAGTCCCTCAAAATTGTCCATATAAATGGAGATAAAACCCAACCCACTTGACTACTGTTCAATACAAAATCAGCTACTAACCTCATTTTCTAACTTATCTGCACCAACGGTGTTCACGTACATAGCACTAATCACTTTAATGTATTATCTGGTATACCATACAATGACAAAACCTTCGTTAAAATCTTTCTATTGGCTGAATCAAACACCTTCTCATAATCTATAAAACTGAGGACTAAAAACATCTGGTGACTCAGGCACTCTTCAGTTATTAATCTGAGAGTGAAAATTTGGTCAACGCATCTTCCCGTTGCGTAAAACCATATTTTTCTTCCATCCAAACCTAAAAAATACAATCACACTAAGTAGTTTGCCCCCTGAAGAAACCAAGCTAATACCTATACAATAACCAAGCTCACTCTTACGCACGCTCCTTCTCCATCCGAATCTATTCAAAGCCTTCCTTTTTACACCCTCCCACGAAGTTCCCATTTCCTTTAAATCTTTCTTAATGACATCCTCCCACCCCAACCGCGAACGAACTGCTTTCCGTTTAGCCCTAGACGGTTGGTCCAATAGAACAATCTTCGGCAATCTGTCATCCTTCTTCCGCAAGACATGCCCAACCCATCTCATCCTTTCTCTCATTATAGCCCTAGAGAGCGGTATTGAACCACAGTTTCCGCACAGCCTATTATTTGAAATTCTGTCAGTCATCCCGGTACCCAGAACAATCCTTAAGCAATTTCTCTGGAATACATCTAGCAAATCTTCATCCGCTTTTCGAAGCGCCCATGCTTTAGAGCCATATTTGACCACTGTCATCACTGTACCTACCAATATTCAAATTTTGCATTGCAGACTTATCTTCCTATTCTTCCAAACTTTTTATAATTGTGAAAAAACACCCTGTGTCTTGGCTATTCCACTATTAACACCTTCACTGTTCCCACCATATTTATTAGTAATACTACCAAGGTAAGTGAAGCTGCCCCCTTGATCAATCTCTTCATTATCCAGCATTATCTTTTCATTCTCATCTATTCCTAGTCCCAGTAGCATAGAACTCGTAGCCAGGATTTTCAGACCTATTCTACTACCTCGAACTCGCAAAACCTCTAAAAGTTTATTCATTTTGCTCACACTTTCCTCTAGGATGCTTAAATCATCAGCACAATCTAAGTCCAGAAGACTTTTTCACTCTTATAACCTTCCTTATATTGGAGTTTAATTAAAATGTTCCTAAATTCGGTAGGCGCTTCCCTTTTTCAAAAATCTTAATCATAATAGAAAATAACTCCTTAACTGCAGAACCACCATATTCAAGAAGCTCAGTTACCTCATTATCAGCACATGGGGCCATATTTTATTTCCATCATCTTAGTACTATCTCTTATTCTTCCTTGCAAAATAAATCCTCCTTCACTTCCAATGTGTCACAAACATTTTCTGTTCTTTTCTATATCATTTCCTACAATTTTACCAGAGTTTTGGACATTCTTAAAATGTTTTGCCCATCTCTCTTTAAATCTTTCCTCGTCACTAAGCGTGGCTTTCTGCCTATTAAATAGTTCGTGGTAATGAACTGAAATTAAGGAGTGATAAGGTTCAATAGTAACCGAAACTCTAAAAAACAAAGTTTTGATAGCAGTACATACATTGAAAAGAATTAAATTGTTATTCTGGCTTCAAATATATAAAGTTTATTAAGTTTAATGCTACCCTTCAAAAGCTACAAGCCTGACAAAATTTGACCAATTTTTCAAAAGATGGGAAGCACCCCCAAAAGGTATTGTGGCCTTTATAAAAATCACACAATCAGGTTCAGCATATCAAGGAAACTTACTCTGGAGGTTTAAAGCTCCTATATTCAAAATGTGGAATATTGTACTTTTGCCAGATGAAAGATTGCAGATGAGTATTTATTTGTTATTTTTTTTTTCTCAGGGGTAATCTTATCGAAACCTTGATTCTATAAAATCGGGAGAGGGCTAATTATATCGGAAAATTAAAAGGTCTAGTGCCCTCTTTAAGTGACCGAAAAGATTGAACGGTAGCTAACCCCCCTTCAACGCCCCTTTTCCCCAAAGTCGTCTGATCATAATTTTGAGAGGGCAATTTTGTTCAGCATAGTTGAAAGGTCCAATAGCAATACCTTTGAGGATAACTTTATCCCCCATAGCCCCTAGGGAAAGGGCAGTAAGTTACGAAATTTGCCTATTGTTTACGTGTGGTATTTGTTGCTGGGAAGCATATAGACATCTTTTCTTTTGGGTGGGGAAGGGATTTCTGCATAGACAGATTTTCCACGGTGAGAATCTTCTGTGGGGAGGGAAGTTTCAGGGATGAGCTTTTCAGGGTAAATGCTACATTGGTGAATTTGCCAGAATTTCAACACAATATAGAAATAGAGGGGGGTATGATATGAGTTGAGAAAAATCAGAAATTAAAGTTCCTTCAAATAAAAGTATGCTAAGGAGAATTTTTCAGGGTGAATCGTCGGCCAGCAGTTTCCTGAGGGGAGTTTTCAGTGAGGATGGAATCATCTCGGGGGAATTTTTTGGGGGGCGGTATTTAGGTGGGAGAAAGACATTTTCTGTGCAAAGAAGAAATTTTCCATGGAAGGGAAACATTATTTTCAAGCGAAAGTAAGGATCAACATTAAAATTAAAAACGAACACAAGAGCTGTTTAAATTGATTAAGAAGCTTTTTTTCAAAATTTTTAAAGAGCTTTAGCGCAAAGAGCGAGGTGTTGAGGTGGGGGCAACCTCTCATATATAGAATAATTTTTGTTCGCGTAAATTTTAATGTTGCTCCTTACTTTCAGCCGAAAAAACTTGTTTTTTATTTAATATTTAACTTGGATAAGTCTTTAACTTGTCTTTGATTAGTCCCTCTCAGTTTTAACTTACCAATGCAATATCTTACTTGTGTGTGGTCTGGCTGTATCTTCCAGATCTTTAGCAATTGTATCTATGGCATCCACTTCACACCTCCTAAATTCATAATTTAATTCTTTCTCTAGTTTTCTCACATTCCTCTTATTTTCGTTTGATCTATCATCCAAATACCTCTTGTACAGGCCCCCTCTCTTCACTACTAAACTTAAAGCACTTTCTTTAATGTTCCTAGCCGCGTTACTAACTCTTTTTAAGACCCCATCCGCTACTTAATAAATAATTTTCCAAAAACTGTTCTATCCTTCTTCCACATTGCCAACTTTTAGACTCTGTAATTCAATATTCAACTGCTCCTGGAAAGTTCCTCTCAACTTCTCATCCTTGAGTGTACCAAAATCATAAGCTCCCAGAAGACCATTACTCTTCCTAAATTTGTGCCTACGACGCCAAAATCTATTATTCATGCTGATTGTTAATGGGGTCCCTCATGTTATTTGGGATAATTATTCTCTATTTCGAAAAGCAAATAGGACAAATGGACATTATTTCTAAGAGACTTCCTATGCAAAGTTAAATATTGATTTAAAGAGGCGCGGTTGAGGGGGGGGGGGGTAACCCTCCTCTTATTTAGGTTGACCCTGGATATGCTATGAAAAAGAAATAGAATTTAAGTTAATAAAAACAAGTTTTTGCAAATGAAAGTAATGAGACGCACCAGAAAATAAATAGACCATAAATTATTCCGTATTATGAGGGACTTCTGTATCCCTCGCTCTTTAAGGTAGAGTTTGACTTTTGTTCCAATTCTGAAAAAACTACTGCTAGAACACAAGGTTCGTTTAATTGGAATAAAAATTATTTTGAGAGGACTATAGAATTTTAGAGTAAAGACCAGGGACTGAGGAAGGGGCAGCTTCCTCATGTGCAAAATAATTACTTTTTGTTGAAGTTTAGTTGTCACTCTTTACCTTCATTTGAAATAACTTTCTTTTTACTCAATAAGTACGCAAAGATTTGATAAAGAGTCTACTCTTACTCTCTCTCTCTCTCTCTCTCTCTCTCTCTCTCTCTCTCTCTCTCTCTCTCTCTCTCTCTCTCTCTCTCTCTCTTTCTGTCTCCCAAATAGAAGAAAAGAAAAATAAACAACAAAACCCTTTGCAATTTTCTGGGGATAAAGATGATTTTGATCCTTCCCTCATCTCCTATCCCTTTCTCTCTCTCACATCTCCTAGTGTGGTCTTCTCCATTTACCACACTAACAGCACTTGTGGCCTTAATACTGGGTCCTTGTAATCATCTTATTACTGTTACCAATTCTTCCTCACAGAATAGATTTTCCTTCACGTCCAAAGTACCACAAGCTTTTCCGTCCTTTTCTATATCTTTCCCTTTTTCTCTATCACGATTTAGCACATTCTCAAAATTTTCTACCCATTTCTCTTTAACTCTTTCCTTCTCACAAATTGTGGCCCCTTTCCTATCTTTAACTGGGACAAGTCCAGATTGACCATTCCCTCTCAGTTTATTGACATGCCATTCTACTATTATGCCGCCTGGCTTTATCTTCCAGATCTTTGACAATTTTATCCATTGCCTCCACTTCACACCTTCTTACTTTCTATTTCAATACTTTGTCCGCTTTCTTTACATGCTTCTTATTTCAAAGGAAAACCAAACCTTCATGAGTTGTTTTGCACCAAATTTTCAGCTGACATTTTGCTGAATTTTCACCCACATTTTTTCTTCTTTTGATTTGAAGCCCGCCACTATCAGAAACTGCATAATTCTTGTGGACATACTTTTCAAAATTTAAAATTCTTGATTTTTTGCTTTTTTCTAAGATAGATACAGTTTTGTAAGTTCCCACTTAATCAATTTAACAATCAGATTTAATCTACACTCTTCTTGCTGCAAAATGACAATTTTGCTCTAAATATTACAGTGTGAGGTCGTACCACCCATAATTCATGCATTGTCATTTTTTATAATTTTATTGGAAGAAAAAATATGTAAAAAGTGATATAATTTAATTAGTTCCCACAATTAAAGTATGAGTAATAGCAATCAGATCATTGCCACGGTCAATGACACTTTGGTGCAATTTCAACCACAAAAAAAAATGTGAATCTTCAAAGCCAAAGAGTTTTTTATGAATTTAACCGCAAGATTTCATGATTGATATATTATCAGCCTTGGAAGGTTATTTTGTGTAACAATTATGTACCGTTTTGTTTGTTTCTTTTTTGTATCATTTTTTTCAACGTAATGACATCAATTACAAGACTGATAGACTAATTGTCGTATATTCAGTATTTTTTTAGTTTTTAGCAAACTTCTACTTTTCTCATTTTCTCAAATTTTAGAAGATTGAAATTCAAAACCAGTATCTTAACTTTTTGACAAAACCAAGATTGCTCCGTAACCTGCAAAGTCGGTAAATTTGGTCAATAGGCGCTACATGACAGGGATATAATTCAGCCGTTTACATTGTGTCGGAAAAATCAAGTGAGTCAAAAAGGCGGTATCTGCCATTCACTTACGCCTTACGCCATCCTGCAACAAATGCAATCCTGTTGATTTCCACTATCTTGTAGGAAATAATGCTTTGAGTATAATATACTGCTTCTGTCTAAAGATTTGAGCTCATTTCTTATGCAAGGGAAGTTTCATATCTTAAGGACGTATACAATGGATTTCTTTTAAAAACGGTAATTTGTTTCACTGAAACTAGGTCTACGCAGGTTTAACCTTATTTTAATGATAAGTTAGGGTCTGAAAGGCCCTAACTCATTTTTTTTTTTCAAGTAAATACTTAATATTATAGTATAGGTGTCAGGGCCCAAACTGAGTCGTTTTTCCGATATCCTATAAAGTTTGATTTTAATTCAATACTGCCTTTTGACGGATATCACCCCAGTAGAATTTTACTGTTTTCATTCAGAACAAATTGAAATTCACAGAATATATTTAGTATATACCGAGCAATTACGTCCCATACTTCCGCGTTAGAAACTGTGCTCTAATCCAATTGGTTTATTTTTGGGACGTAATTTCGCAAGCCAACCATTTTATCCCTTATATTAGAAGAGAAAAAATAGCCCTGTCTTTTCATATCGGGCTTACTAATGCTTGATGTTAACTATTACTGAGCGATAAAAGTACCAAATCCAGAAAATGTAATTTTTGGAAAGTCAAAATAAAAGCTCAAAATAAGATTTTGAAGTCACGCCTTTTTATCAATTAAACTATCTGTGTTTGTGTAGTTTAGCCATAATACTCAACTTAGTTCAACAAAAAACAAAAAGTTAATGAGAAATTTTCTGAAGACTGTGATTAAAATAATAGTCAAGTTAATATTATGGCTGTATGACTAATAGCCGTCTTCAGTGAAACATCAGCGAAACATTATTTTCAGTGAAATATTCAGTGAAATATTATATTATCAACGAGTTTTCAAGTGACATATACTTTTTATTGTTTTTTTCTCAGTTTTTACAATATATTTTGTTGATGACAGCTGCTAATGGTATAGCCAAAATATTCGCTTAATTTCGATCCTCGTCCTCAGAGCAAAAATAAAAGAATGGAATTGATAAAAAGTAATGTCTAACAGTTATTACTTATCAGATTTCCTAGATCCTTTGTAATGATTTTAGAAAAATAAATTCACATGTCATATACAGATAACGCTGGATATGGTACCAGAGGCGTAGCTAGGGTTTTCAGTGCCCAGGGACAATATCGGTTTTTGTGCCCCCTCCCATCATCATTAACACACAAAAAAGATAATAGAATTGGAAAAAGAACACTCAGTATGGCAGAGGCTAAATCTGGGGACGGCTGTCCTCCTTGCCCCCCTATCTAAGCCACTGTATGGGACGAAAAACAGATAAAGAAAACAATTATTTTCAGCGGAAATGAAGACCAATAGACAGAAATTGTCTTGCACATGAAATGATTTGCCCCCTAAGTCCCTTTCTCTTAGCGCCAAAGTTTGATTTATTCACCAAAAAAATCAATAAAAATGTCCAAACATAAGTGAATTGGGAATGGAATTACTTGGAACAATTATTTTTCCAATCTGAAAGCCAATCGAAAGCCAATCTGAAAGCCACTCTAAAAGTCAACCGAAAGCCAGTGTGAAAACCAAATATTTGAAAGCCAATCGAAAGTGAATATTAAAGTCAATCTGAAAGCCAATCTCAAAGCTAAATATTTGAAAGCCAATCGAAAAGCAAAAAACTTGCGATTACATATTCGTTGTATTTAGTGCATTCTCAAATACTTACAGCAGGCCAAAAGTAAAATTTTAGTCAAGGAGTTGGGGAAGGGGGAGGCGTCCCTCATATAAAGTCTATTTTTTTTTAGTTTACTCTTTATTTTCGTTTGAAAAAATTCTGTTTTTATTCAATTACTTTTAAACGTGGCATCTGAGTATTTAGAGAAAATATGTCAACATTTAACCCTGATAAATATGTAATATAATAGAAGGGAAGGCAGCAATCTCGATTGGATCAAACAGTTCGTGATAACGGACTTTAAGTAAGGAGCGATCCGGCTCAATAGTAACCAAAACTCTAAAAATCGGAATTTTGATATCGGTAAATACATCATAAGAATCGGATTTTTATGCTGATTTCAAATATTTAAGTTTCATCAAGTTTAATCTTACTGATCAAAAGTTACCCTGAAAAAAGGGTGGAATTCCCCCTAAAAATGAATAGAATCTTAATTAAAATCAAATCACCATATTCAGCATATCAGAGAACCCTACTGTAGAGGTTTCAAGCTCCTTTCTGCAAAAATGTGGAGTTTCGCATTTTTTGTCAGAAGAAAGATCACGGATGCGTGTTTATTATTATAATTATTTTTTTCCAGGGGAAATTGTACGACTCAGTGATCCTAGAAAATCACGGGAGGGCTCATTCGAACGGAAATCAAAAGTTCTAGTGACCTTTTATGTTACCCAAAAAAACTGGAGGGCAACTAGGCCCCCTCTCACGCTCATTTTTTCCCCAAAGTCACCTGATCAAAATTTTGAGATAGCCATTTTGTTCTGCACAGGCAGCGCCTAATAAATATGTGTTTGAGGATGACTTAATCCCCCAGATTCCCCGGAGGAAGGGCTGCAAGTTATGAACTTTGCCCGTTGTTCATATATAGTATTTTTTATTTGGAAGTATGCAAGTTTACGGAAGTTTTTTCTTTTTTTTTAATAGAGTTGTGAGAAAGAGTAAAACATTAGCGTAAATAGCAAGGCGTTGAAGAGGGGACAATCCCTTTCATATACGGAATAATTTCTGTTCGTTTTAAGTTTTAATGTCGCTCCTTACTTTCAGTTAAAAAAAAACCTTTTTTTTATTGAATTTGTAGAGAGAAGGATATCAAAATTGTAGATCGTTTCGGATATACTGAATAGTAAAACGAATGGGCAAGTAAATAAGATGATAAATAAAGGGGAAATTTTGATTGAAATGTTTTCAAATACAAGAATAAAAGCTATAGGTCTAGCAGTTACTAAGGCCTTCAAGAGAATTCTTTAGATTAAACTGTTTCGGTAATGCATTTTAGCTAAGAATTATGGAGCATTAGCAGTAGTTTTTGCAGCAATAACAGTAGACAGTTATATTCCACCTCCTATATACATTACAAATAAGACCCTAACTGACAAACACTGGTACACTTTATTGATATGTGTTTTAGTGACATATTAAGTACGTTTAAAAGTCAAATTTTCTACCTGATTTGCTTACATCTGCAAGCTTACAAAAACGTTTTGACTATAGATCCAATCACTCAAAATTTGACGAAGTACAAAAATATTATCGTATAAACATTTTAGATTTTATTCAATTTAAGCATATATGTTTCGTTCTAAACTTTTGGTGCTGTGGATTAAGTCATAGAAATTACAAGGCAAATGTGGCTTAAGGAACTTCTGGCAAAAACTCCCACTATTGTCATCACAGCTGCTAAATTTTTAATTGAGATAAAACCCTTTTCATTACCGTACATTAACAGCTTAAAAGTCCGTAAATTAAGATAATGTATTTTTTTTTTGCTTTTTTTTGCTATTGTGTGTGTTTATAAATCCCTTTAGACCAGCAGTTTGTATCCTCTAGGGTGTAGGTGCCATAAGCTGAAAGCTAGTAGAACAGGGAAAACCTCAGACCTTGGACGTATGAATTCATCTTTTTTTAGCTATCGTAAAAAAAAAAACAAGATACGGGGTGTACGCTGTTTGCTAAAGATTATATATTTTACGATATATAACTTACCTATGTAAAGCAAGATCCAAAGGATTTTCTTTTTTCAACATTAAATTAACATGCCGGTTAAATTTTAAGCCTGGCTTTTTAATCACAGTTTTCACTAAAATCGGGACTTTGACAAACTACAGTCCAGTTTGCAAACTCCAATGCTCCGTAAATCTAAAATTGGGTAGCAGCGTGCTCAAAGGTATTTAATGTAGGGTTACAACTTGGTAAAAATAATTCTAATAAGGAGGATGGTATTTGAGGAAAACTTCTTTCTAGTAAACATCTATGAAAAGAGAGGAGTTGTTCCAATCAACACAACAAGTCACAGGAGTAGTTTCTTAGCTGGTAATCAATAAGTTAAAAGTAGATGTAAATGATAGTTGAAATTTTTGAAAAATCCATCAGCATAAAAATCTTTTACTTTAATCGTATAAATAAAAATAAATACCGAAACAAAAAAGTCAAAATCATAAAACTGGCATTCTATCAAAAATCACCTCCACCCCCCGAATTTAACTTACCTATGGCTATCTACCTTCTAAATCACTTTGATCAAAGGCTTTTGGAAAATCATTCACTGAGTTTAATAGAACATCAAGTTCTTGTAACATATTAAGAGGATCACTAAGTGGTGAAATCAAAACTTTCTTTGGAATTTCATTTTCAATGACTTTGGTTTTAGAAATTATTCCGCTTTGAGCATTATCCACAGAATGAGTATTGTTTTTAGCTGAGAATTTCATGTAATTTGTTTCATTATTTAGGCTCTTTTTGATGGTTATCATAGTTATTTGTTCTTCTGTTTCCTTAAGATCTGTTAAGCCTTCTGTTGTTCCTACAACTGTGGGATCACTTGACCTAGCCCCTAAATCACGCTCAATGACATCCCTCTTTTCATCATTTTGATTAGTGCTCAATATTTCTGTAATATTAATAGTTGTCAGTTCTGTAAGTACCTCAGTCTCGGTTGTATAACCAGCAGTACTTGTTTCATCTTTGGGTGATTCTATTATTTCTTCTTTAATATCTTCTAAACCTCCAATATCTGAGAATTCTATTACACTTCCAATTAACCAATCATTCGAATATTTCGTTGTAGACAGGCCAAGTAGTTCTTCGTTGGAAGCGGCACCCAGGTCAATTTCAATAACGTCACCTTTTTCGCTATTTTGATTATTAATAGATGTGTCTGTTTGCCCAATAGGCTCGGCATTACTATGAGTTGTCAACTCTGTAAATTTATCAATCTCGGTGGCATAACCAGCAGGGATTGTTTCGTCTTTTCTCGGGTCTGTTATTTCTTCTGTAATATCTTCTGAGCCCCCAATGCCTGATAATTCTGTTAAACTTACAGTTAACAAATCATCTAGATATTTCGTTGTGAAAATGTCAAATAGCTCTTCATTGGAAGCGGCACGAAGAACGTCGCCATTTTTAAATTGTAAGTAAACAATTTGATTATTAATAAATGTGTCTGTTTTTCCAGTACCATTGGCATTACTATGAGCTGTGAGCTCTGTAAATACATCACTTTTGGTGGCATAACCAGCAGTACTTTTCTCGTCTTTTGGTGGTTCTGTTATTTTTTCTGTACTACCTTCTAAGCTTCCAATACCTGAGAATTCTGTTACACCTAAAGTTAACATATCATCTAGATTTTTTGTTGTGAAAATATCAAGAAGCTCTTCATTGGAAGTGGCACCAAGATCGATTTCAATAGCATCACTATTTTCGTCATTTTGATTATTTTCAAAAGTTTCTGTTTGCTCAGTATTCTCGTTGTTACTATCAGTTGTCAATTCAGTAAATATTTCAGTTACAGGCTCAGCATTACTATGAGTTGTCAACTCTGTAAATATATCACTCTCGGTGGCATAACCAGCAGTACTTTTCTCGTCTTTTGATGGTTCTGTTATTTTTTCTGTACTACCTTCTGAGCTTCCAATACCTGAGAATTCTGTTACACCTAAAGTTAACATATCATCTAGATTTTTTGTTGTGAAAATATCAAGAAGCTCTTCATTGGAAGTGGCACCAAGATCGATTTCAATAGCATCACTATTTTCGTCATTTTGATTATTTTCAAAAATTTCTGTTTGCTCAGTATTCTCGTTGTTACTATCAGTTGTCAATTCAGTAAATATTTCAGTTACAGGCTCAGCATTACTATGAGTTGTCAACTCTGTAAATATATCACTCTCGGTGGCATAACCAGCAGTACTTTTCTCGTCTTTTGATGGTTCTGTTATTTTTTCTGTACTACCTTCTGAGCTTCCAATACCTGAGAATTCTGTTACACCTAAAGTTAACATATCATCTAGATTTTTTGTTGTGAAAATATCAAGAAGCTCTTCATTGGAAGTGGCACCAAGATCGATTTCAATAGCATCACTATTTTCGTCATTTTGATTATTTTCAAAAATTTCTGTTTGCTCAGTATTCTCGTTGTTACTATCAGTTGTCAATTCAGTAAATATTTCAGTTACAGGCTCAGCATTACTATGAGTTGTCAACTCTGTAAATATATCACTCTCGGTGGCATAACCAGCAGTACTTTTCTCGTCTTTTGATGGTTCTGTTATTTTTTCTGTACTACCTTCTGAGCTTCCAATACCTGAGAATTCTGTTACACCTAAAGTTAACATATCATCTAAATTTTTTGTTGTGAAAATATCAAGAAGCTCTTCATTGGAAGTGGCACCAAGATCGATTTCAATAGCATCACTATTTTCGTCATTTTGATTATTTTCAAAAGTTTCTGTTTGCTCAGTATTCTCGTTGTTACTATCAGTTGTCAATTCAGTAAATATTTCAGTTACAGGCTCAGCATTACTATGAGTTGTCAACTCTGTAAATATATCACTCTCGGTGGCATAACCAGCAGTACTTTTCTCGTCTTTTGATGGTTCTGTTATTTTTTCTGTACTACCTTCTGAGCCGCCAATACCTGAGAATTCTGTTACACCTAAAGTTAATATATCATCTAGATTTTTTGTTGTGAAAATATCAAGAAGCTCTTCATTGGAAGCGGCACCAAGATCAATTTCAATAGCATCACTGTTTTCACCATTTTGATTAGTGTCTAAAGTTTCTGTTTGTCCAGTAGTCTCAGTATTACCGAATAGCTCTGTAAATACAATGTCAAGTAGCTCTGTAAATACATGATTTTCGGTGGCATAACCAGCAGTACTTTTCTCGCCTTTCGGTGGTTCTGTTATTTCTTCTGCACTACCTTCTGAGCCTTCAATGCCTGAGAATTCTGTTACACCTATTGTTAACATATCATCTATATTTTTTGTTGTAAAAATATCAAGAAACTCTTCATTGGAAGTGGCACCAAGATCGATTTCAATATCATCACTGTTTTCACCATTTTGATTAGTGTCTAAAGTTTCTGTTTGTCCAGTAATCTCGGAATTACTATCAGCTGTCAATTCAGTAAATATATCATCTTCGGTAGGATGGCTTGAACTATTGGTTTCATGTTTTAAAGGTTCTGTAATACTTCCTTCTGTTTTTTCGAAACCTGAGAATTCATTTACGTTTTTAGTTAGTAAATTGTCTGGACGTTCAGTTGTGAAAGTTTCAAATAAATCTAAGATACCGATGTCCATTTCAATCACATCATTACCTCTATTATCAGGATTGTATGTTTGTTTATTTAATTCAGTAGTATAGTCTACCTGTTGCTCTGTTAATATTTCACTGTCTGTAGTATATTGCGGTATGATATATTCACCAGAATAAATTTCTGTTACTTCTTCAATCAAACCATATTCCAAAGTAAAACTGATTTGATTGTCATTTAAAGCCTCTGGTATTTCCACTTCATCTGATGCATCACTCAATGTAGCTGTTACTCCTAGTTCAATTGAATTTTTTTGTCCGAGATCAATGGAAATTGAATCAGAAGTATCATCTTCTGGAGTTCGGTCAGAAAATACAGACATATTTTCTGAGTCTCCAGATGTATCTTTCCCATCAGCATTACTTAGTTCCATTTGGTTTGTTTTGCCTTGCTCAATTAAAGTAACAGATGGAAGGTCTCCTGAAGAGCCTTCGTTGAATCCCTCTCCACTTCCGTCACTAGCAAGGAAGCCCTCAGTTATGGCTACCAGGCCTTGGTAGTATTCGCCATAGCCACTCCCTAGCTCATGGACAATCAAAACACTGCTTCCTGTATTGTCATCTAAGCCATTGTACGGGGAAGAACTTTGGGTAGCTTCACTCAAATCATAGCTAATACTCTCGATGGGGGAATTTGTTGTAAAATCTCCAGCATCTAAAGAAGCTTCTATTTCTTTGCTAATATTGATTGATGACTGGAACTCTGAAACTGCATTCAAAAGACCTTCTTCACTAATATCAAATAAATCTTCTCTTTGATCTTCTTTTTGAAGTCCAACATCTACAACCCCAAGGCTAAAGATCTCATCACTACCTTCATCCTCAACAGGAACATTGTCATACGGAGAGTGAACTGCTGTAATTCCAAATCCACCAGAATCATCAGCATAAGGTTCTTTGTCGCTAGAAACTATTAGCGTGTCTTGAAAAATATTGAACGTCACACTTTCTTCCGATTGAGCACTAGAATCTGACTCAGCGTGACCTGAGGTTTCACTTGTCATAGAGATTCCTACACTCTTTTCTGTTGAATCAGTTATCGAACTCATTGTGCTTAAAAAGAGTATTATGTCATCCTGGTCTTCTTCTCGACTGGACATAGGACTTCCAGATGCATCAATACTATCATCTATAATATCGGTGACAATCATTTCGATTTTTTCACTGACATAAGATTCTGGCTTATCAACTATACTAGTTGTACTTGACTGACCACTATTGTCTGACTGGGTATTAACTGATCCTTCATTTATATTGAAAATACCTGAACCAGATTCAACTAAATAGTTGAATTCAGTTGTAGCACTTGCAAGGAAGATAACTTCGTCTTCAGCTTCGTCTACACTTGAAATTAAGTTTCCTGATCCATCAATACTTTCATTAGAAATACTAGCCATATTAGTTCCCAATTTGCCACTACCGCCAAATTCTATTCCATCAACAACAGAGCTACCAGATCCAGTACCCATAAGCTGGTCTTTAATAGATTCCTCAATAATCCCGCTACCTAGCTCACTTATGTCCAAAATTTCTTCATGACTCACAGTAGCTAAATTGTTGAAACTAGTGGTGCTATCTTGACCAGAAGCTTCAATAGCATTAAAGCCTTCTTGGCCAAGGTTGCCGGATTCTTGAGTAGTTACACTTAAATCATATGCCTCGGTTTTTAAAGTAATCTCTGGTAAATTGGTTGTTACACCATTAAAGTAAAAACTTTGGTCTATTCCTTCTTCTTTTTGTGTGTCATATTCTATATTATGTTCAGTGAAGGTATAATCTTCAGGGAATTCCGAACTTTGTGTAGTTGATAAGAAATTGTCTTTATTGTTTACACTTTCGGTGACTTCACTGTTACTGCTAATGGTCGGTTTTTCAGTTTCAAATTTTTCAGTAGCTGTTATTTCTACAATCAGTGATGTAGCATCATAATATTTCTCAGTTATTGTCATGAAATTATATTTATTTTCGTCAACTATATCTTCAAGCCCGATTTTGGTGGTAAGCTCTACACTTTCTAGATTATTGTTACTTTCTATTTCACTTTGGGTAACTCTAGTATCATCGTTCACACTAGTAACTTGGGTTACAGTATTTGGAGACTCTGTCAAAGCTAAGACTTGATCTAAAATATATTCATCCTTTTCTTGAATAAATGTTTCCTCCGTCGGAACTATCGAAACTTCCGCTGTTGATGCCGTAGGAAAAAAACTCTGATGTGTTACTTTCGTCATGAAGTTGAATGGTCTCGGTCTCGTAAAACCAAATTCTGCAAAGAAAAAAGAAGATATTAATATATTTAGGTGAGGCGCATTTATAAGTGAGAATGAACAAAATCCGAGGGCAAAAAAAAGCTGCCAACCTTAAGAATTTCTCAAAAATAAGTTTGTCAAACCCTCTGTTTTGCATTTCATAGGCAAAAGGATTTTTCATACACTTATCCTTTTATCTCTTTATCTAAAATTTCTCTCCAATCTCTAGAGGCCAAATTAATCTCTCACAGATAGGAGAACAATTATTTATTTTTGAGAGTAACATCATTCATCTTAACGACTTTCAGACGTTAGTACACGCCAATACATTTTGACAAACATATATTTTTATTTAAAAAATCCAAAAAGTAAAATACCACATTATTATATTTAGTTTCTTTTGTATCTTGATTTTAAAAAAATCAATAAAATCTGAGCCCCCCCCCCCGCTAAACTTTTTTGAAATTTCGCCACTGACGGCTTCAACCTTTATATTGTATTTTTGCGGTATTTAACTTTTACATTGTATTTTGAGGTTTTAATTTTTTTCAGAAACATTCTAGTTTGTAAAGCAAAGCGTCAATAAGAAAAAGTTTTAAAAATAAAGACGTTCGTGAAAATATATTATCAATTTCGCAGCAGGTGTAGAAGTATCCATATAGCTGTTTTTCATGGTATAACATGTGACAGTCGCTTACAGCTAAAATCGTCACAATAACGACAACTTGACGAAAAAGTAAGGGTAACAAATAAAGAACTGACAAATAGAGATTTGTCTGAACGGCATGTGTCATCAGTACAAGATAATAATAAGATTAAATTTATTTTAAATAAAAAACCAAAATATTCAAATGAATATATGACAAATCAAACAGTTCGTGGTAACGAACTGTAAGTAAGGAGCGACCCGGCTCAATGTTAACCGAAACTCTAGAAAACGGGGGAAACGGGATACTAATAAATATATCAAAAGAATCAACTTTCAATGCTGATTTCAACTATATAATCTTAATCAAGTTTAGTGCTACCCATCAAAAGTTACGCGCCTGAGAAAATTTGGCTGATTTTCAAAAAAGGGGGAAAGACCCTCTAAAAGTTATACAACCTTAATGAAAATCACACCATCATATTCAGAGTATCAGAGAACCCTAATGTAGAGGTTTCAAGCTCCTATCTACAAAAATGTGGAATTTTATATTTTTTGCCAGAAGAAAGACCACGGATGCGTGTTTATTTGTTTGTTTTTTTTTTCCCCAGGGGTGATCGTATCGACCCAGTGGTCCTAGAATATCGTGGGAGGGCTTATTGGAACGGAAATTAAAAGTTCTAGTTTCCTCTTTAAGTGACCCAAAAAAATAGAGGGTAACTAGGCCCCCTCCCTCGCTTATTGTTTTTCCAAAGTCACCCGATCAAAATTTTGAGATAACCATTTTGTTTAACATGGTCGAAAATATGATAAACATGTCTTTCAGGATGACTTAATCCCCTGAAGTTCTCAGAAGGAGGGCTACAAGTTATGAACTTTACCCAATGTTAACATATAGCATTGTTTATTGGGAAGTATACAGAAGTTATAAGGAGGTTTTTTTTCTGGTAGGGGGTGGGATGGGGGGGTCGGTGGTTATGTTGGAGGATCTGGTCATGACGGACGGGTTCAGGGGGGAAGGGACATTTCCATGAAGGGGGCGCCGGACTTGCCAGCATTATTTATTGGTGATTGGGAAGTATACACCCATTTTCAGGAAGGATTTTTTCTGGAGGGGGGGGCTAGAGGAGGGGGTTACTCTGGAGAATATGGTCGTGGAGGATGGTTCGTTGGGGTAAGGGACATTTCTATGAAGGGGGCGCCGGATTTCCAAGCATTATTTAAAAACCGATCAGAAATTAAATAAAAAAACAAGTTTTTTCAACTGAAATGTAAGAAGCAATATTAGAACTTAAAACGAACAGAAATTATAACGTATGTGAGGGGGTTCTCCCCCAAGTCAAGACCTCGCTCTTTACGCTACGGTTTTATTAGTGATTTCAAAAGAGCTATCTATTCTAATTAAACGGCCTTTTTGATTCAGGGGTTTGTGAATCAAATATTTTTTAAACTTTTAACGCAAATAGTATGTTATTGACTAAAGGGAGAACCCCCCTCATATACATAATAACATATAATTAATAAAAAAAACAATAAAAAAAACAAGCGATACGGCTCAATAGTAATCGAAACTTTTAAAAACGGAATTTTGATGTCAATAAATATATCAAAAGAATGTGTTTATAATGCTGATTCTAAATATATAAATTTTATTAAGTTTAGTATTACTCATCAAAAGCTACGAGCCTGAGAAAATTTACTCGATTTTTTAAAGAGGGGCCCCTACAAGTGAAAGAATTTTAATGAAAATCACACCGCCAGATTCAGCGTATCAGAAAACCCTATTACATAGGTTTCAAGCTCATATCTGCAAAAATCTGCAACTTTGTATTTTTTGCCAGAAGAAAAATATACGAATATAGAAGTTAGTTACTTAATTTAATTTGTAAAGACATCCATTTAGCAAAATAAAATTAAATTTTTTATTAAAATAAAAGATTCATTAACTAAAAAACGATCAGAAATTAAATAAAAAAAACAAGTTTTTTAAACTTAAAGTAAGGAGCGACATTAAAAATTAAAATGAACAGAAATTATTCCGTATATGAAAGCGGCTGTCCCCTCCTCAACGCCTCGCTCTTTACGCTAAAGTTTGACTCTGTCTCACAACTTTATTTTTTAAAACAATAAAAAACTTTAGCGTAAAGAGCGAGGCGTTGAGGAGGGGACAGCCCCTTTCATATACGGAATAATTACATTTCAACTGAACTGTAAGAAGGAATATTAGAACTTAAAACGAACAGAAATTATAACGTATGTGAGGGGGTTCTCCCCCAAGTCAATACCTCGCTCTTTACGCTACAGTTTTTTTTAGTGCTTTCAAAAGAGCTATCTATTCTAACTAAACGGCCTTTGTGATTCAGGGGTTTGGGGCTCTCCCCTCCTCAACGCCTCGCTCTTTACGCTTAAGTTTGACTCTGTCTCCCAACTTTATTTTTTAAAACAATAAAAAACTTTAGCGTAAAGAGCGAGGCGTTGAGGAGGGGACAGCCCCTTTCATATACGGAATAATTACATTTCAACTGAAATGTAAGAAGGAATATTAGAACTTAAGACGAACAGAAACTATAACGTATGTGAGGGGGTTCTCCCCCAAGTCAATAACTCGCTTTTTACGCTACAGTTTTTTTAGTGCTTTCAAAAGAGCTATCTATTCTAATTAAACGGCCTTTGTGATTCAGAGGTTGGTGAATCAAAATTTTTTTAACTTTTAACGTAAGGAGCGTGGTAATGACTAAAGGGAGAACCCCCTCATATACGTAATAACGTATACGTAAAAAAAACAAAAAAAACAAGCGATACGGATCAATAGTAATCTAAACTTTTAAAAACGGAATTTTGATGTCAATTAATGTATCAAAAGAATGTGTTTATAATGCTGATTCAAAATATATAAATTTTATTAAGTTTAGTATTACTCATCAAAGGCTACGAGCCTGAGAAAATTTACTCGATTTTTAAAGAGGGGGAAACATCCCCTACAAGTGAAAGAATTTTAATGAAAATCACACCGTCAGATTCAGCGTATCAGAAAACCCTATTACATAGGTTTCAAGCTCATATCTGCAAAAATCTGCAACTTTGCATTTTTTGCCAGAAGAAAAATAAACGAATATAGAAGTTAGTTACGTAAGTTAATTTGTAAAGACATCCATTTAGTAAAAGAAAAGTAAAATTTTTATGCAAATAAAAGCTGCAATAACTAAAAAACGATCAGAAATTAAATAAAAAAAACAAGTTTTTTAAACTGAAAGTAAGGAGCGACATTAAAACTTAACACGAACAGAAATTATTCCGTATATGAAAGGGGCTGTCCCCTGCTCAATGCCTCGCTCTTTACGCTAAAGTTTGACTCTGTCTCACAACTTTATTTTTTAAAAAATTTAAAAAACTTTAGCGTAAAGAGCGAGGCGTTGAGGAGGGGACAGCCCCTTTCATATACGGAATAATTTCTGTTCGTTTTAAGTTTTAATGTCGCTCCCTACTTTCAGTTTAAAAAACTTGTTTTTTTTATTTAATATCCCCATAAAGCCTCAATGGTCTGTCAATGAGGGTGAAAATACGCATACTATTCAAAGGGTAATTCATAAGCAGTAAATAAAAATAAAATAAAAATACAATAGAAACTATGGACAAAAGAGGGTAGGGGAGGGAGAGAGAGGGGAGAGAGTAAGGGAGTTAAGGACAGGGAAAAAAGAGATAAAACGATTCAGGCAGTTTGTAAGAATTTATTCTGATCACTCAGCCAAAACTAGACTGGCAATCACCGGTAAAAAAAAAATCAATCAGAAACTAAAACTTTTTACAAGTCTTTTGAAGAATGGTTCTCCAAATGACTCATTAACCTACACGTGAACCAGTACTTTAAGAGTAGACTAACGTTTAAAATGTTGACTGTATGTGTTTGGATAGCGAATAGGCTTGGGACAATGGCTACTGGGCCTCCAGTCATTTTTTACTCTTAAAAGGGGAACTAGAACTTTAATTTTATCTCGAATTTGCTCCTTTAAAAGATTCAATGATTTTTCTAGCTATTATAGAGTGGCAGTTTATTAGCTATTATAGAGCCTATACTATTGCTTACATGGCCTTTTAAAGTTTTTTCGTTTAATTGAAACTCCCCCTAAGAGTTCCCCAAGAGTTTCATCTTAATGTCCGTAGCGTCATAAGTTACAGTAACTATAATGGTAGTAAAACTAGCATACGCATAGTGCCTTCTGCCTAGTTCAAAATTCACCATAACTTACCGTTAAAGGTCTAAATTAATAATGGAAACCATTCTTGCGATATTGCTTTGTCACCTTTTAGAAAATTCACATGCTCATGGTTTTTTGGATTTAGTTCAACATCCGTCTAAATGTTCCTTAAGAACTTCACCTTAATACTCTTAGCTTGCGTAGTAGCAATGGCTGTAGTAGCAATAGTAGCGGTATGCAAATAAAACCTTTGGTTTCTTCAACATCCCCTTCAACACACACTGAAAGTTTCAACTTAATACCATCAATCGTTTCTGAAGCATTTCTGATACGTCCTCTTTACAGCCTTTTCGGGCATAGTTTGTTTCAATTTAGTTCCATACAGTTTCAATACATTCGAAATCTTGCGCCTTAATATCCTTAGTTTTAACAGCTGCAGTAGTAGTAGGAGCAGTAGAATTAATAGCAGCGGCCTTAGCTTTAGTGGCAATAATAGTAGTAGAAGTAGTAAAAATATTAGCAGTAGTAGTACTATGAGTAGAAGCAGAAGCAATAGGAAAATAACCAACAAAGAGAAAAATCTCAATAAAGAAAAAAAAAAAAAAACAACAAACGAGACCTCGCCCAGTGGAGAGAAAAGAAAAGACAAATGCAAAACAACGCGGATATTTCACCTGTATCGAAACAAGGAGTCTTCAGCACGAAAGAAACACAAGAAGAACAAGATAAAAAACCAAGCTAAAACTAAAAAAAAAAATAAAACCACCCAAAAAAAAAATAAAAAAAAAAAAAAAAAAAAAAAAAAAAACCTTTTGACTAGTTCAACATCCCCCACAACAAGTCCTGTTAGTTTCAATTTCACACAAAAACAGTTCCTAAGATATTACTGTTACGCCCCTTTGACAACCTGCATACAGATGGCGTGTTGTGATTAAGATCACATTCCACCATAAAAATTTCTTAAAAATGTCACTTTCATACCATTAGGCATAGTTGTAATAGTAGTCACAGTAGTAGTAGTATTAGTAGTAATAGCAGTAGTCCTAGCAGCAGCAGTAGTTTTAACGTATTGCCTTAAGGTAAGTTGAAAGTCCCTCTCATCAAGTCCTGGAAGTTTCAACTTAATACAATTTACCGCTGCTATGACGTTGCTGATAAGTCTTCTTGATAACCTGTATGTTCATATATTTCCCAAAACTTCTATCTCAATGCTCTTAGCATTACAAGTAGTTGTTATAGAAGTAGCAGTTGAAGTAGTAGTAGCAGTAGTAAATGTAACAGCAATAGTAGTATTAGTAGTAGAGTGCATATATTGCCTTTTGGTCAGATGATCTTCCCCTTTAAGCATTCTCTGAAAGTTCCTGCTTAATACCCAAATCAATTCTCGAGATACAATCATTTCGTAATAATAACAATAATTTATTTATGCCCTCAATACATACATGGATGTACACAGAGGAGTATAGGAAATAACCGAAAAGAAACCTGAAAAATATACAAGTAAACTTCTAACGAAAAGACCGACAACAAGTAGCTTATAATACTCATCGTTCATTAGTGCGTAACATTAAAAACACTCATAAAACGTAACGCATAAACACTCGTAATACGTAACGCATAAGCACTCATAATACGTAACGCATAAATAGCTGTTTTATTAAAGCTATGGCGACACAATTATTTTTCCATTAAACAAGATAATTAAGGGGAAACTATATTCTATTTTCTCTAGATCGTCTAAGAAATTGGTCTTATTGTTGATCGATTTTAACAGTAATATCAAATATTCCGAATTTTCGTATAATATACCTATTTTAGAACCAAAGTGGAATTCCAAGAAAATATTTACAGAACCGGAAAAAGTACACGCGGATACGCTTTTTATTCCTTTTACATACAAATTTCAAAAATGGTACGATGACAAATATGTGGGGTGCAAACATTGAATTATAAATTATAGCAAGTGTTTGTTTATCGAAACGACGTTTCACCCTGACTAACAGGCCATAAGTTTTCCTAAGTTTTCCCAATACAGACGATAACACCAACTCCCGCGAAGCTTTAATTGACGTACCAAAAGACAACCCAAGGTATTAGTGGCATCTTTATTAAAATATTCAGCGATCCCACCATAATATGCATGCACATAGCGTCTTTTGATTTAGTTCAAATTTCCTCTCAAGATTGTAAATGAAGTAGTGTGGTAGCAGTAGTGGTAGCAGTAGTAGTAATGGTATTTCTAGTAGTATTGGTAGCATGCAAATATTGCCTTTTCATCATCTCCTTTATCATTTTCTGAAAGTTCCAAATTAATACACTCAGTCATTCCTGAGTTACGCCCTTTCGACAATCAGTGTACGCATAACCTGTTTCATTTTTGTTCAACACTCTACTCAGCATCCTCTGAATGGCTCAATAAATGGCCTTCGTGTTTTCGGAAAGTAAAATTCAAAATACACGCCCTGTCTGAATAACATATACCATATGTAAACAATGAACGAATTGCCGTACGGACTGTGGGAAGGTTGACATCCCCAAAGATATAATTCTGAACAAAATAGCTGTCTAAAATTTCGATCGTATCGGTTTTGGGGAACTAGAACTTCCAACATCCAATCGAATGATCCCCCTCTGATCCAAAGTTTGTATGACCACCCGTTCCATTAAAACCTTATATGCCCCGGGGCATAACTTACAACCCTTGCTCCTGGGCTCTGAGGGGCTGTTTCCACTCTGAAGACATTTTTCCACGCTCTTTGGACTATTGTAAACAAACTGTCCATTTCATAATTTCGATCAGATTCGTTTGGGGAAAACAGGACGCCAGGGGGGGGGGGGCTAGTTGCCTTCCATCACTTTTTAATTTTACAAGAGAACTAGACTTACACATTTCCAATAAAATGAGCCTCCTCTAAAGTTCATATGATCATTCCTTCCATAAGAAATTGTATATGCCCCTGAGCATAACTTACAACCATTGACCTCAGACTGGAGGGTTAAATTAACCCAAAAGGCCTTGTTATGTAATCTTTAGACTATTTATTGAACAATGGCTATCTCACAATTTGTATCTGACACATTTGGGGAAAATATAACGTGTGTGTGGGGGAGTAACTATCCTCCAATCCCTTTGACTCTGAAAAAGGGGCACTAAAACTTCTGATTTCCAATCCAATGAGCCTCCTCCAAAGTTTATACGAACACCCTTTGTATAAAAACTTTACATGCCCCTAAACACAACTTACAACCCTTGCCCTGAGAACTGTGGGAGGGGGGAGCTGTTATCTGCAAAGACATAATTTCTGGACTTTTAACCTGGACTGAACAAAATGGCTATCTAAAATTTTGATTGGCCGTGTTTTGGGAAATAATGGGCGTAGGGGGGGGGGGGGAGAGCTGGTTTTCCTCCAATCACTTCCAATTATTAAAAATGTACTATTACAATTTCCAATCGAATGAACTCTTTTTGAAGTTTATACAACAAGTCCTTCTACACGAAGGGTTCTGATCTAAAACCAGAAAATAAATAAAACCTCGTGCCCATATCGCTCTTTACTTAGGCAACGCTATTACGGTGCCTGTGAAAAGACGACATGTTTGATCTTGGATCGCGAAAAAATCCAAGAATATTAAGGTGAAAATTTGTAAAAAAGTTGAAAAGGATGCCGAACACAATCAAAACAAACTATTTGATTGCTGGTTGTAAAAAGGGAATATCAGCAATATCTATGAAGCGTCTAAAGGTATTAGGTTCAAACTTTCAAGGTATGTTTAGGCGATGTTGAAGAGGTATTGGAGTGAGACCAGTTCTACCCCTCTTTTTGACCTTTTTAGGTGCCTATGTCTCCTCCCCTTTACAATGATCGAAATCTTGTAATTGTCATTTTATTAAAACTAGTCAAAGAGTCAAAAAATTAAAACTCCGGCCATAATTATCCCTCAGGCCATTTGAATGGCTATGCAATACAGAGCTAAGACTATACTTAGATTCGGGTCATTGACCTAAATACAGACAGGTACCAGCTGGCATCTCATTTGCATAATTCTTGTATGGGCATGAATTTGAAGGTAAATCCAAATGACAGTAATTTGAATAATTTTTTGGGAGGTTCAATGAAACCGGTTTACATATTTAAAGAAATTCTACATTAAGTGAATAAAAAGCGGGAATTTTAAATGTATTATATTAAAAGGCGCCGAGAATAGAATTTCAATATCATTCAAATAAAAAAAAAAAATTAAAAATAACAAGTAAAAAAATGAAAAAAATGTCATTACAAATATGGTTTTTCTAGAAAAAAATCACGAGTATCATACGTATACCATTTCATTTTATATTTCAAAAATATGACAAGTGAATTTTTTGGAAGGGTTAAGTTACTTTTGTAACTTAACCATTAATGGTTGAGTTACTTTTGTGAGGTAGTTTCACGGAGGTAGCTCCAAATTGTAAATTTTAAGCAATTGTATATTATATTTTTAGGTGAGTCTATTTTAGTTTATATTTTTCCTTGAATGGTGAAACATATTATTTTTTTCATGCGACTGCCCCAGTGCTACTCTATGGCTGGTAATCGACACCACCTAATTTATTGTGTGTTTTGAATAAGTATTTTTTGTACATTGGAAGGATAAACACTTGCATCATGTTTCTAAAAAAAGTAAAGATGCAATATTCCAAGAAAGTTTGTGCATATTGTAAAATTGTCGTAGCAATGAATGCTGACAAGGAAATATATCTAAATTGTGAAACAAGCACTAGGGGTAACACTATTGGAAATGTATGTATGCGTTGTCATAAAAGTGAGAGATTAGATTCCTTTGGAGTATCGAAACCATTTAAGTCCTATGGAGATGATGGATATGCAAGAGTGAGATATCCAGGTATGATACCACGAGAATGCAAGCCTGAAACTATTAGTTAATGAAAAGGGCCAACTTCTTGCTCATTGTACGGATAACACGTTACCTGTTGACTAAACCCATCGCCATCTTTCGGCTAGTAATATTGAAAAGAAAGCAAAGAGAAAAAGAAAGGTCTACTGCTGCACTAATATCATAAACCATATCTTGTCTATGTGCCAAAGCTGGCAACTATGTAAAAGTAATGTGTTAATTGACAGTGAAATCAACACCAAATAAAACGGGCATTGGCAGGTAATATCACCAAGGAATATAAAGACAAATCGATGGAAAACACAGCACTCGTGAACATTATTACTACCATTGATCATATACTAACAGATAAAGTCAATGAATCTAATATAAACAATGATGAAATGTGTAATGCGATTGTAGCTGAAACCATGTTAAAACTCGTGTATGATCCCAAAATGGAATAAGTGCTAATGTCAAGAGAAAAGTTAATTCAGTTTATTATGGAATGGATTCAAAGCATTCAATTTTATTTTTATAATGATATTCTACATGTCGTTATTTCAATAAAAATATGTTATGTATTACTTTGTTATGTTTAAATTATTTTTAGGGTCCGCTAGAAATATCAAACGTTTTAGAGTGTTTATTAAAAAGTCAGAGATGTAAGAAAAGGAATTTTCAGAGACATAGATACCATTAGCGGGGCTAATATGAGGTATATAAGAATCTGAAATATGTTAACTGGGCCTTTACCAAAGTCTGAGAGAAATAAAGTGATCAAATATTATTAATAAATCAGATCTTAATTAAAAACAGAAAATATTTTGTTCGAAAAACTTTGTTGCTTGGAATAACATAAGGAAATACGCAATGGTGTAGCTCAAATTGTATTGTTTCTTCAAATAAGATGGAAATAAGCAAATACCTTATTCAGAAATACAAATATTTTATTTAAAATGTTTCACTGCTTGTAATAAGATGAAGAAATAAGCAATGGTGTCGTTCAAAACGTATTGTTACTTGAAATAAGATGGAAGTAAGCAAATGCATTATTCAAAAATCCCAAATATTTTTATTCGAAATACTTTGTTGATTGAAATAAGATAAGGAAACATTTAATGGTCTTACTCAAGTTTTGTGGTTTCCTGAAATAAGAGGAAAACAAGCAAATGCCTTATTCGAAATTACAAAAAAAATTCTTCAAATGTTTTACTGCTTGAAATAAGACGAGGAAATATACGATACTGCCACTAAAAAAGTATTGGTTCTTGAAATAAGATGGAAAGAAGCAATTACATTATTCAAAATCCCAAATATTTTATTCAAAAAACTTTTTTGATTGAAATAGGATGAGAAAATATGCAAAGATGTAGCTCAATATATATTATTTCTTAAGATAAGATGGAAATAAGCAAATATATTGTTCAAATTATCAAATATTCTTACAGAAATATTTCGGTGCTTGAAATAAGATGATGAAATTCAATTCAATTCATACCCACAACTACAAGCGAACAAGAAGTACAATTGGAGTATAAGCATAATAATAAAAAAGAAAAACAAAAGAACATCAACAAACACTAGCAATCAATTTCTACTAAGAAAAAAAATTGTAAAATACCATTGTCAGGGCCAATATTACAAAATCCATCTGCAGAAAGCTTTTTGTGTAGGTCACCGAGCTTTTGAGTTACGTCCGTAACATAGAAACTTTTAAAAAGATAGAGAAAGAAGAAATTTGCAAAACTTGAAATATGTAACTTTAGTCTTCTTCAAATCCTTTAGCTTAAGAACAGAATGAACACCCGAAAAATAGAGTACAGAATGATGAGGAAAAGTCGAGAATAAGTGCCCAAGAGCTCTTCCGCTATGTTTTCCACGGTTTTCTGCAATTGTTGAATAACTGAACTGAATTTTTCTTACTGCATCAGCAGCAATCTGTTTATAGAAAGGAGCTAGAGAATTAGAAACAGTAATACCAAGCCACCAAAAACAAGAGACAGAAAATACAGAAAATTCATTACATACCATTGGAGTAGACGAAGACAGATTATAAGATAAGAATTCACACTTGTCAAGATTCAGGATAGACCAATATTTAGGAAAGATTGAGAAACTAAAGAAATCATCGCAGAAAGAGCAATTTAGTACGACTAATCAACAGAATGTCATCATCATAGGCAATGTATGAAATATCAGTAGAACCAGAAAAATAAGTGCCTGAGATCTTTTCAAGAACAGTAGAAATGCAAATTTTGAAAAGGGTTGGTGATAAAACACATCCCTGCCTTACTCCTCGAAGAACTTTAATAGTTGTTTCTGGAGAAGATTTCAGGTGAAGGTAAGAATTAGAATACCGAAACTGTAGAAAGTAAATAACCAAAAACACTTTTTAGATTCTTCTTGAATTCTTATTTAGTTTTCTGTTTAATAAGAAAACATTACCAGACCTAGGCTGACCACATTCTGTCCAAACTTTTAGCCAAAATTTAGCTTTATTTTTACAGGCCTTAAGGTTAGGGTTAAGTGACCAAAGAGGCTTATGAGTATTCTTTCGGATTTACTTTGCTGGGACACAAATTTTTTCAGCTTGTTTCATAGCGGAGAGGATAGAATGATAATATCGGTCGATTTAATATTTAGCATAAATAAAATTCTGGCTACACTGCAGAAGCTGATACGGAACATAAATTGTACTTAGAAGTGAAGCTAATGTTGCAAGATAAGCAGAAAAATTCGCATTATTACAATCAGGCTTATAAAATCAGTTAGAACGTACACCACGACTCTTAGATATATTCACGGAAAAAACTGCAGGCTTTGATAAACAAAAAGACAGCGGAAGGTGATCAAGATCTTGCCCATTAAAATGAACCGTAACTGGTGAGCAGACAAGAGCTGCAGAACAAATAACGTGATCATTGTCTGATTTACTACCTGCTTGGTGAATATACTTATAATCATGGGACTTCCGGACAATTTTATAAGCCGGGAGAGAATCAAGAAGCTGATCATTCCTTACATTATCAGAAACCAAATCGATATTAAAATAACCAGTAATAGCAAAATGCAACCCATGATCCGATATCTTTTCAATTAAAGTTTTATGTCCATTACAAGCACAAGAGAACTTCTGAAGTGAACGAATGGAACGATCGTTATATGACAGATACACATTAATTAATACAATGTTACCAAGACGCACAGCAAGAAAAGTGTCGTCTGATTGAAAAAGCACAGGACTCGCACCATAAATATTTTTCTTAAGAACACAAGCTAAACCACCAGAAGGGCGGCCTCGTGTAATTTTAGCTGGACGCACAAACACAACGTGATCACTGCTTCGTCTCAGAAAATTTTCGCTAAAGGCAGTCTAAAGGCTTTTCATAGATAAAGGCGGTCCAGCACAACGAGCGCACTTAAGAGTGCTACTAGTACATGTACTTTCCAAATGCTTAAAATAGCGTTTATGCTTAATAGAGCATAACTTTCCAAATGCCCAGGAGAACGACACTTGAAGCAACACTTTGGCAATTGCTTGAACTCATAAACACGGAAGTTTTCATACCCAATCTTCACACCGTTTCGCAGAAATGATCCTTTGGTAATCGCGTCTGCAAATTTAAGCTTAACCGATTAGCTTGTTCCAAATCAACTAGACCCGAGCATACCGAACTGGTTCCGTAGCATTTCAATGTCAAAATCATACGGGACTTCTCGAATAACACCAGAATGTTTTTTAGATAATACTTTCACACTAGAACCAGGTAGAGCTTTCTTTGCTGATTTGCAAAAATCTTCAGCTCCAAATTTCTCAATATTCACCATCCACCGCTTTTTACTCGCTCGCACACTGGTCACCAGCAGATGACCAGAAATTGAGTCTATTACTGATTTCGCTTTAGCGGGTCACGAAGCTCAGACGGGGGACCGACGATCAAAATTGTAGTTTGAGTATCACACACAGCGGGTTGGCCAATCACAGTTAGTTGAGGAAAGTTCAGATTTTACGAATCCATCTTGGCAGAAACTAGTGAAATCGCTTGCTCAAGGCTCGTAAGCTTGGCTGTAACCTGTTTAAACGCTGTACCAGAGATAACAGGAACTTCTGTTTGCTTTTTGATGACGAAAGAGGGGAGCTGTTCTGAATTGACATTACATTTCATCATAAAGTCTATAATATCTTGCAAGTGACTGTGAATTGCATTTGCGCCCTTTTTGACATGGAGATGATCTTCATTCACACAACTCCATAGCTTTGATTTCTCCGACTTAACAGTTTCCAAATCTTTAAAAAAGTCCACTCCTTTCCGTAAAATAACGGCTTCATCAACACCACTTAAATTGTCCTGAACAAAGTTCAGCAGCGGTGAATACACAAGCTTGGAAACGCTCATCTCATTGTAAATTCACTTCAAAGCAATAATTTAAACCAAAACACGCCGAGCACACGTAATGATCAGGCGACGAGCGCTGAATGATAGTAAATTAGGTTCATAAAAAATAAACTTGTACACAGGTTTGTTTATAATCCAGGAGAAAGCTATTTTTTCGTCTGCATTGATATAATACTTTGCAATAGGTTTGAATCCAAAACAGGTCTTTTCACCATGAACTCTGAATGAAATACGCCATGTTCTTACTCAAATTTTGTAGTTTCTTGCAATAAGATGGAAATGAGCACATGCATTATTCAAAATTACAAAATATTTTCTTCAAATGTTTTATTGTTTGAAATAAGATCAGGAAATATACGATACTGTTGTTCAGAGTGTACTAGTTGTTGAACTAAGATGGAAAAAAGCAAATTCATTATTAAAAATACCAAATATTTTACTGGAAATACTTTGTTGATTGAAAGAAGATGAGGAAATATGGTGACTGTGTCGCTCAATACGTATAGTTTCTTGAAATAAGGTGGAAATAAGCAAATCCATTACTCAAAATATCAAATATTTCTATCAAAATGTTTTGCTGCTTGAATTAAGATGAGGAAATATACGTTGGTGTTGCTTATAATATATTGGTTCTTGAAATATGATGGAAATAAGCAAATGCCTAATTCAAAACTACAAAATATTTTCTTCAAAATGTTTTACTGATTGAAGTAAGATGAGGAAATACATAATGGCGTCGCTCCATATGTATTGTTTCTTGAAATAAGATAGAAATAAGCAAATACATTTTTTAAAATACCAAATATTTATTCAAAATGTTTACTGCTTGAAATAAGATGAGGAGAAATGCGATGGTATTGCTCAAAGTGAATTAAAGATGGAAATCAGTAAATATATTCAAAGATGGAAATAAGTAAATATATTATTCAAAAATACCAAATATTCTCATCAAAATGTTTCGCTGATTGAAGTATGATGAAGAAATATGTGATGGTGTCTCTCAAAATGTATTGGTTCTTGAAATAAGATGGAAATAAGCAAATGCACTATTCAAAGTACCAAATGCTCTCATCAAAGTTTTTTGCCTGATTGAAGTAAGATGAGGATAAATGTGATGGTGTTGCTCAATATGTATTGTTTCTTGAAATAAGATGGAAATAAGCAAATGCATTATACAAAAATACCAAATGTTTTCTTCAAAATGTTTTATATTTTATTTGAAATACTTTGTTGTCGCTCAAACATATATTTATTCTTGAAATAAGATGGAAATCAGCAAATGCACTATTAAACAATACTGAATATTTTTGTCCAAAATTTTCTACTGCTTGAAATAAGATGACGAAATATGCGATGTTCATGTTCAAAATTTATTGCTTCTTGAAATAAGATGGAAATAAGTAAATGTATTATTCATAAATACCAAATATTCTCATCAAAATATTTTCCCGTTTTATTCAATATACCAAATATTTTCTTCGAAATATATTGTTGCTTGAAATAAGAGGAAGGAAATATATGATGTAGTCGTTCAAAAGTTTTGGTTTTTTGAAATAAGATTGGAAATAAACAAAGAAATTATTCAAAAATACCAAATATTTTCTTCAAAATGTTTTACTGCTTGAAATAAAATGAGGAAATATACCATGGTATTGATAAAATTTTATGGTTTCTTTGAATAAGATGGAAATAAGCAAATGCTTTATTCAAAAATATCAAATATTTTCATGCAAATGTTTTGCTGATTGAAACATCACGAGGAAATATGTGATCTTGAAATAAGATGGAAATAAGTAAATGCATTATTCAAAAGACCAAAAATTTTATTCGAAACACTTTTTTGCTTGAAATAAGATGAGGAAATATGCAAGGGGGTTGCTCAAGTTTTACTTTTCTTGAAATAAGATGGAAATGAAGCAAATATATTGTTCTAAAAAATATATTGAAATAAAATAAAAATAAGCAAATAACTTATTCAAAAGTACAAAATATTTCCTTCAAAATATTTTACTGCTTGAAATAAGATGAGGAAATATGCGGAGGTGTCACTCAAAATGTATTTTTTCTTGAAATAAGAGGGAAATAATCATTCAAAGATATTATTCAAAGATATTATTCATAAATATCAAATATTTTCTTCAAACTTTTTTCCTGATTGAAACAAGATCAGGAGAAATGTGATGGGATTGCTCAAAATGCGTTTTCTTGAAATAAGATGGAAAAAAGCAAATGCATTATTCAAAAATACCAAATATGTTCTTCCAAATGTTTTATTGCTTGAAATAAGATGAGAAAATATGCAATGGTCTTGCTAAAATTTTGTGGTTTCTTGAAATAAGATGTAAATAAGCAAATGCATTATTCGAACTTACAGAATATTTTCTTCAAATGTTTTACTGCTTGAAATACGATGAGGAAATATGCGATACTGTAGTTCGAAATGTATTGGTTCTTGAATTAAGATGGAAATAAGCGAATTAATTATTCACAACATCAAATATTTTATTCGAGATACTTTGTTGCTTGAAATAAGATGAGGATATATGCAATGGTTTTCCTCGAATTGTATTTTTTCTTGAAATAAGATGGAAATAAGCAAATGTATTATTCAAAATGTTAAATATTCTCATCAAAATTTTGATGCTTGAAAAGAGATGAAAAAATATACGAGACATGGAAACATGCAAACACCTGCTCAGACAAACAGGCATAGTGAGAGGGACAAACAAAAGGTTAGGTTTATTTAGGTTCACTTAGTGTGGCGCGCCATGCTTCATTTTAATTTATCAAAATTAATATCTTAAGTAACCCTCTCTAAAATTGAAACCATGGAGACGAAGTAGATTCCAAATTCGGGCCTAGAGCCGAGTTGACCCAAACTTAGAAGTTGAAAAGCCTATTACTGTTTTAGTGGCATTGCACAAACTGTTCAAATTACTTGTTATAGGTGAGCTTGAGACTAGGTTTAAGTTTTATGTTCCCCATTATCAAATCTGTTTTCAAGGACCTAGGACCCTTTACATGTACCTCACAAAAAAATATAGTTGGTCTGACCCATGTACTAAGCTATGTGAGCTTAAAGCTCAAATTTCCAGTAAGCAAAATGGCCATGAATAGCAAAGAGTCATTTTTAATATCTAGGACTAATTTTTGCTGTTATTTTTTAGTGTTGATTTTTTTTCTTTTCTTTGTTTTAATTGTAATCTATAATTTTCCTTTTTGTACGATGGGTTATAAATAAATGCATACATACATACAAAATAGATTCAGTTGTCCCTAGAGAAGTATCTCCTATGTTTCTTGGAAGACTTGATATCATTCAAGCGTTCAACTCCCTTATTCTTGCAGCAATGCTCTGTCTTACTGCTAAAAGGGGAGTAAATCGTTACACTATTAAAACTTTTTGGAACACTCTCTCAGGATTCTCTTAGAATTAAGGAATCTAAGGATTCAATAATCGGCACTAGAGTCTAGTTGACCCGAGTTTAGCAGTGTAAATTTTTTTAGCCGGTTAGAAACTAAACCTGCAGTTCTAACACACTAATTGGCAAGTCTGCTACCTTTAGTTTCTGTTAGTTTATTTTTTCCCTTTCTCAGAAGCTGTTGAATTTTTTTTACTGCATTTTTTTCACACTTTGTGTTTTTGTTTTCTTTTTTTATTTTGTTTCTATCCTTTTCTTTCTCTTACTCCGTCATTGTACGCATCTTATACTCAGCAGGTTTTCAAATTAATCGAAATTTTAATATTATACGCTATTTAATAAGTCTATGAAATTCTACCGTTATTTGTATTTAATTTTTTCTGCAGTTCTTACAGTGACCATTTGGAAAACTTCCCACCCCCTAGGATTTCTGTAAGTTGCCTATAGTCCTTATTAAAAATAAAACATCCTAAAAAAAAACAATTAGTCATCTGTAGTGTTTAAACTTACGAGGAAGATCACAATGGTCATAGGAAGGACAGCATCTTCCAGGTACATTAATTCCTTCACAGTCATTTCTTGTGAAGCAATGAATCTTCGAGCAGAGAAGGTCACCGCCCTGACAAAAGCATACATCACATGGCTTCTGTGGACTTAAAATCTTTTGGCCACTCTTGTAGATCTTCCCGTCCTTTTCACAATCTGAAAGTAATGTACCGTGAGTAAAATGTGATATATTTAAAATACAAAAAATAAAGTTCCTTCTTTCTAAAGATAATTCCGACTCCCTCTAATTAAGTTTAAATCTAGTTTCAAAAAAGAAAAGTTCTTAATCAGCAAAAAGAGAAATTGCATTTTAGCTTCAGTCAAACAATGATGCTATTCGGTTTGAATTTCGCTAAGATAATTGGTAATCAAAAAGATGCTGGGTAAAATGTTTCGCAGGAAGTTCTAAGTTATAAGAGAGTGTGAACGTTGAAATCATCGAAATTTTAAAACAAAATTATTGGATAAATAGTCCTCATAATGTAGTGAGTTTGCGAACATAATTAAAAAATAGCGGCCCTCACCGCAGGATTTGGGCCAATCATAAAAAAAGCTAGTAATGTGCAGGAGTTTTATCTGTGTTATATAGTGAAAAAAAAACAACTGTTTTTCATTTCAATTATGGATTGTCTCTATTGCCATCAACATTATCTTTGAGACCCAATTTCTCCTTGCCTTTGTCGTTTTCATTTGAAGTGAACCACTTCTGTACACCTAATATGTAAGTCACAATAAAACTATTGCTTTTCTACTTGTGTTTGTTTTATTTTATGTGTTTGTATCTAGTCGCACGACAGATAATTAGTTCGTATGTCTCCAAGTTAGCGCTCCCAGCGACCTATTAATGGCGCAAAAGTTGGTCGCAAAAAACGTAGAAATAGCAAAGTCTATTACGCAGTACAATGGACAATTAGATATCGACGAATTTAATATCCAATTGGCCAAATTTGTAGAATTAACAAAAACAGAGCTAGAAACGTTACTTGGCATGCTTCTATTAAGATTAAACGGCCAGGCCTTGACCTTTTTAAAGCAAATGGAAAATACTATAGGTGATGATGCCAGCTTGCCAATAAATACAATGGACAAATTATTAACGGCATTTAAAGATAGATTTATCGAAACCAGTTCTACAAATAAATTAAAACACGGAATCGTATGCTTTGACCACACACAAAACATAAGAGAATATCTTGATAATATACGCATTTCAGTAGAAGCAAAATACGGAAAACGTTCAGGAGAACTGTATGAAAAAGTCATACTAAATACCTTTTTGCAAGGGCTACCCCCAAAACTATATAGAATGGTAATATCCAAAATATTCAGACGTTGGATCTTGCAGTTCAGGAGGTATAGCGATTGATCGAAGTTGATACGATGGTGGCTAATCACAGTAAAGTGCCTAGGCGGTCACAAAAATAAATAGCCTAGGCAAAATCAAACACAAGCATGACCTTCAAGGGCGTCTCCCAATTTCTTTTCAAGGGATAACTCCCCAGTGCAACAAAGAAATAAAACGCAAGAGCCCGCTAGGCAGAAAACAGTACGTTTTCGGCCTGTCAAAAAATTTAGTTATGAAAATAACCCTACAATAATAAGATGCTATATTTGTAGTCGACCTGGGCACAGCACGAGGGAGTGCCGTTATGTCCCCAATCGCACACCAAGAATTGCTGTCGGTAGTACGCAAAATTATGGCAACCATTTGTTCGGAAGAACAAATTTTAGTGCCAGTGGTGCACTAGGCTATAGCCAGGGAAGATTGCGGCAATCAGTACCTTACAACGCGTACCAACCAAATTTATGCAATCCTCCCCCCAATAGACATATTAATTACCGATTTGAAAACCCAAATACTCGCCAAAGCCAATATGATGCGACAATGGTATACAGAAATCCCGAAAAATTGCCGGCGGGAAATGCACATTTTCCAAGTCGACAGCAAATATTTAAATGGCCGGCAGGAAATGAAGATTTTTCAAATCAACGGCATTGGTAGTCAGCACCAGCAGCCAACACTGACGCAAGAAATCTAAACTACCGTAATAATACTCGGCGAAGGCAGCCAAATGGAAATCAATTCAATATGCCAACGGAATCTCACATATTCGAATATCTATTGCAGGCACCGACGCATGAAACAAATCCACAGGGAAACGTTTCAGGCCTCTCAGAAAAATAAATTGGACCCAGAGGGCGCCTAGAATGTTTTATAGGCCCAAACCGATAGTAGTACCATCTTGTAGTGATAGTAATAACAAGTTACCTATATTTAATGATTTTTCTGTAGCAAATGTTTACTTTAACGCTTTAATTGACTCTGGTGCTATTGCGAACATCATAAACTCATGCATATTTGATATGTTGCTTCTGCATATTAGGCAACAAAGAAATTTTAATAATCCCAGTTTAACTAGCGTGACAGGGCATAAATTGGATGCAATAGGTTCAATTCGCCTGGACGTAAAAAGAGATAATAGAATTTTTCCGAAAAATTTTATAATATGCGATAACTTTCCGTATGAAGCCATTATCGGTGCAAACTTTTTAAGGTCTAATAGACTTCTATTAGACGTAGCGAACAAAAGGCTTGTCTACCCGGCTAAGGTAGGGGAAGGAATTTCTACCTTAAAAAATTGCAACAGAGGCTACCAAGAGGACGTAATAGTAAATACAATTTCTGGCAGTATAATGTCGCAATCTTTTGAACCTCACGTCTCGCAAGGAGGACATGGTATAATCAGAAATTTGTTCAATTATTCTGAGAGACATCGCAGAGATGAAGCAAATTTAAATAATAAGTGGATTGAATATGCGGAAATAAAAATAGGAGATATGCGACAGTATAGATCAAACGAAATTAAGAAAATAGCGGAATTATGGAAAAACATAGCAAAACCCAACGTGACGCCACAAGATGCCGCAATGGCGCAACATAGCAAAAGTATGAATCTAATAGACAATGAAAATAAAGAGAAATATTACGGTTTCGCGATAAGGAAAACAAAAGTCCCTCCCAAAACGATGCTAAGAATTCAAATATCACAGATGATTGAACCAGTGGATAGCGATTACGAAATAGGACTTGTGACCCCGACGAATGGAACTCCTGAAAATCTGTTATGTGGAGAACAGATTATATCTTACGACAAAGGAGAAGGTTTTATTTGGGTAACTAATAACCATGAAAATGATACAATTTCAATAGAAAAGGGGACGTGTTTAGCGGAGAATGATTTAAATAGATGGGAGAATTCCAAAAGAAACCTAGTTAATGGCATTAAAACCTCAATTAACAAATACCCTCTAACTAAATCGCAATTCTTAAACAAATCTAATATGGATCATATTACAGAATTAGATCTTAAGAAAAAATTATGCGAATTATTATGGAATTTTAAAGATGTATTTTCCAAATCTTAAGATGACATCGGACTTATACCATTTTATGAACATTCAATTTTAACGACTGGTAATCCTGTAGCAAAACAGCCATATCGTGTGCCGTATAAGCACAAAGAGTGGTAAAAAAATAAAATCCATGAATTAGATACGTCCAAGTATAGGTCCGTATAGTGCACCAGTGATCTTGGTAACAAAAAGAATGGTGACCTAAGACCGGTAGTAGACTATTTAGCCCTCAACAAACAAGTGGTTTGTGATAAATTTACTTTACCAAGAATAGCTGAAATTTTTGGTTCTATTTCAAGCAAAATCAAAATTTTTACTGGTTTGGATCTTACCGAAGGCTACCACCATGTGAAAATAGCCAAAAAAGATGTACATAAAACTGCGTTTTCTACGGATGAATGCGGTTCATACGAATACTTAAGAGTACCTTTTTGATTTGAAACAACTTCAAGCGCACTTTGTAGACCATTATTGCATCTATTAAGAGGATTAAAAAATATCATTCATTTTGTTGATGATGTCATATGCGTGGGAGAAAACGCTGAACAACACATAGCAACATTAGCTAAGGTGTTCGAGAACTTCAGAAAGGGTAATTTAAAATGCTGGCCTGAAAAAGTAAATTTATTTCAACCAAAAATTAAAATTTTAGGAGTAGTAATGACGCAAGGAGAGATATCTCCAGACCCTGATAAAATAAAATGTGTTGAAAACCTCAAACCCCCAGAATTATGAAAGAATTTAGAGGAATTCTAGGTCTTACAGGCTACTTTAGAAAATTCGTGCGCAATTACACCCAAATTGCGAAACCCCTCACGGAATTTGCTTAATATAACTCCCAAAATGTTACCTGGTCCCAGGAAGCTCAAACTTCCCTAGACCGTCTCAAAAAGGCACTCTCTTCTGAACCAATATTATCACTACCTAATTTCGAAAACGGACAATTTGTGGTCACAACCGATGCTAGTTCAAAAGGCATTGGGGCTGTTATTTTGCAAATAAATCCCCTAGGAAACCCTGATCCTTTACAAGGACCTCCTAATAAAATAAATAGAAAAAGTTATATGCTATTCGAGTCGAACCTTATCAAAAGGCGAAAGTAGTTATTCCGCCACAAACCTAGAATCATTATCTATAATCCACCACTTGAACAAATTTAGATACTATTTAATTGGTAGAAAATTTATACTACGATCAGACCATAAAACCTTGCAGTACCTGCGCACATTTAAAAACCCCACGGGAATTCTAGCTAGATGGATTATGAAAATCCAAGACCTAGACTACGAATTTGAACATTTAAAAGGTAAACAAAATGCAGCTTGTGACTTTTTGAGTAGATACCCAGAAAATATGCCGTCAGAAGGTGTGGAAACTGAAGTTAACGTTTTCTAGACTAAGAACAAACATGAATGTCATAAAAACGAAGTTAAAGACACACTAAATGAAAATAATATTAATTATTGTCCCCTGTCTTTAGAAAATATAAAAAGAAAGCAAAAAAAGGACGAAATGTGTGTAGCACTTATTAATTATTTTGTGAATGATGATGCGTTACCAGATAAATTTAAAACTCATAGAAAAGAAATAGATAATTTTTACTATGATCTTGATGGAGAAATACTATGCAGAATCGTGATTGCTGAGGCAAATAGTAACCAAATAATACCTGTATTACCCCAAAACCTAATAACACCTGCATTCGAATATTTTCATTCAGACATAGGCGGACATTTAGGAGTAACGAAAACTTTCCATAAATTAAAACAATATTTTTACGTGCCCTCGGGAATAACAATACTTAAGGAATTTGTAAATACATGCGAAGCGTGTAACTTAAGAAAAAACCCAGGCCTATCCTAAACCCCCAATGGGAAGAGTCCCTGTAGCGAGATTCCCCTTTGATATTGTCTTATTTGACTTATATGGAACCAGTGGAGGCTTGCCTGTTTCCAACAGGGGCCATACTTGTATCCTTTCAGTTATAGATCACTTTTCCGGATTTACTATTGCAAAAGCATTAAAAAATCAAGGCGCTTACGCCACAAGTAAGGCGTTAGCGAAATTATTTTTAAATTTGGCATTTCAAATAAGGTTTTAAGTGACAACAGAAGCAATTTTATTTCAAAAGTAACAAAAGATTTAATGAGTTTTCTTAACATAGAGAAATTGGTGACATCGTCGTATCACCCACAAGCTAATGGTAAATTAGAAAATAGGCATAAAATATTTTCGAACGTATTAAGCATTTATACAAAAGACAACAGGAACGATTGGGATCAATTCGTAACTTATTTAACTAACTTAATCAGTATTGCTCATTCAGAAACAACTAAAGAACATCCATTTTATTTACTTTCAGATCGTGATTTTAGAATCCCCTATGACGAGATTATTGAATCTCGGCATTATTACTATAACTCGGAGGATTACAAACAAGAATTCATAAATAAAATGAGGAAAACTAATAAGATAGTTAGGCAAGAGTTGGAAAAATGTAAAATAAACCAAGAGCTAAGAAACCAACCCAAAGTACATGGGAGCATAGATTTCAAAATAGGAGATTGCGTCTACCTAAAGAACGAGGCAAAGACGGAAGGCAAAAAACTTTCCAACAAATATTCTGGACCGTACAGAATAGCCAAAAAGTACGATAACGATTATACTTTTAAAATGGAGATCCCCGATAGCGGAAGAACTTACAAGGCACATGTTAGCCGAATAAAAAGAGCCAAATTTCCAGAAAGATGGGTATCGCGTCCCTCGTCTACAGATTCATCAGATGCAGAAAATGAGCCCCCTAAATCAAGATTGGCAGAGATAAAACCCTTTAATTTCAAGCAAGACTATTTCGAGGATGAGAGCGATGAGAAAAACTTTGAAGAATTTTTAGCTATGAAAAATTTAGTTATTCCTAAAAAAAAATTCCTACTACCAGAGAGAATAAAAACGCCAAAAGATCCAAAAAGTTCATCATCGGAGAGCGCAGGAGAATTAGATGATACGATATCTCCGAAAAACCAATTTTCCCCTGATAGAATTTCGACCCCTTGTCCCCCAAAAAGATTTCCAGACGATATGGTTTTCCTGCAACACCAATAGAGAGGCCCATGTCATTGCAGGAAGAATTGAACAGAGCTGTAGAAACTCCGGGTATTACTGTAAAGGTAAAAAATAATTTCGATATGAGTGTCTATAGAAACTGTTGAACGTAGTTTAGTCCTAAGAGTGAAAGTCATGGCGATTCACTCTTTACAATTTAAAAACTACACAGTTAGAGTTGAGAAAAACGTCAGGTCGGCCATATCGGAGAAAGTCTATGTACTTGAGGATGGTGTGAAGGTACTACCACACAGTCACTATTTAATCTCAGACCGAGTTGAATGTGTAGAGTATAGAAAGCAACTCGGTCTAAAAAATTATCTTCAATTCATTTATTGTACAAGGTGGGTGGTAGTGGGTGTTTAAATTATTTTTATCAATGAATTTTCAATATGTGTGTGCAAGGCAGAGCAGTTACTTCCTATTCATAATTTCCAATATTTAAAGTGATTTAATGCCTCTTCCGGCCCTCGCCCGGCCCGCCGCAGCGGGCGGCGCTTCCTGGCCACCGCAGTGGCTGCCCCTGGGGGTGGGGAGACCCCATTTCAAATTAAAAATGTTGTAAATAAAAAAAAATGTGATATTATTTTAAGTGTATTGTTTAATAAATGTTGTATTTTTTATTATAAATAAATAAAAAAAAGAAGTGTATTTATTAAAGTGCTTTTTTCCTAGTGCTTATTTAAAATAAATGTTTATGTTTTTCTTATAAATAAATAAATAAATAAAGTGTATTTTTCTTGTTCAAAGTGTCTTTTTCTGTAATGTATTATTATTTGTAAAGTGCTGCTTTTATGTTTATAATAAAATAAAATATGAATCTTTATTGATTTTGTTCTTCTCATTATTCTTGAACGGAATAGTAGTAATAGGGAAACTATTTAGTCATTAGACATCTATAGTCTACAGTTAGTTGTAGGTGAATGGTTGAAGGGAACAGCAATATGTATCAAATTAAAACACCACTCAGATCATTTCTGTTTGGTCCATCAATGTCGGGCAAAACGACACTCTTAACTAAAATAATTAAAAATTTTGATAAAATGCTTATGGAAAAGCCAAAAAAAATCTATTATTGTTACAGTGTTTGGCAGGAATCATATGACAAAATAAAAGTTATTGCAACATCAGTGCAGATGCAATTCATACAGGGGCTTGATGTTTTCAACATTATTGAACCAAACTGCTTGGCTGATTATTGACAATTTAGCTGAATCCATTGAAAAATGGTCCCAGCAAATGCTAAAATTGTTTACCGTTCGCTTTCATCATGAACAGATTTCCGTTTCTCTAGTTCTACACAATATCTTTCATCAGAGCAAATGTATGTGAACGCTTGCTTTGAACTGCACCAACTATATCATCTACAGAGTTGTTCGTGATTCTAGCTCGCTAATAACTCTCAATAAACAGATATACCCCGGCACCCCCAAATTTCTGCTTTCAGCGTACAATCAGGAAACGTCATCTTCAAGCGGGAGGTACCTTTTTTCCACTTGTACTGCCAATAATTGTAGGACTTGTAAACAGTTTTCTCTAGATGGCTAAACACTATGAATTGACTCCAATAGAACTCACTCTCTCACCCATGGAACACTTTGAGAACAATCTGAGTAAATTCATTGACAACGAGAATATTAAGGATAATAAAAAACTGCTTTTACTTGAAGATTCACTTCGCCGATTGGACGAACATAAGCCCTATCTTGTGAGAGCCATTGGCAGTGATCACAAAAAATAACCATCTACACAGGATTCTTCTCCTATCGCTGGAACGCAATTAAAGAAGGAAGAATTGGATTCATTATTGTCGATCATTGGAAATCTAAGGCGGCACTCATATCGTAAACAAAGTAAACGAATCATAATATATCTCATGGAAAGCGGTCAAGATCATATTCAAGTTTATAGCAATGGGAAAGGGATTATAATTCAGGGCAAGAGCTATAATCTACTTGATTTAATCTATGATATGGTTAGAAATCGTAAAGTACTTTTATCATTTGACAGTCATCTTTACAACTTTCTAAATACATTAAACTTCTCCAAAAGCCTTCTTAGCAAAAGACAAATTCTAAAAAAATTAAATGAAAATGTTCCCTCGTCGTCAACATTAAAACATGAACATGAAGAAGAAGAAGAAGATTTTAAATCAATCTTGGAAAATACTAGCACACCTAGTGGAAACATTGATTTGACAATAAGGAGGAGGATAAGGAGCACACCACTGATAGCTAGACAAAGACGAAGACGTATCAACTCAACGTCACCACCATCATCACCCACTAGTACACAAAAGGATAGTGGACGTTACACTACGTGTTTACGTTCAAAATGGTTGAAATTCTAAAACGTGTTTCTGAAAATATTGGTAAAGTGGGAAGTTTAAGTTCCCCCACCACTCTTTCCAAAGTCACTGGTGTTCATACTAAAAGTGTACAAGACTATCTACAAAATGAAACAAGCTACACTCTGCATAGAAATCATAGACTTCTTTCTAATCATTATCGAAAAACTAAAGCCTTTTTCCCCCTACATATAATGCAAGCAGATCTATTAACTCTATATGAGATTCAACGGCTTCACAATATACCGTAAAAGTCCATTCTACTTGCAATCAGTGTTTTTAGTCGCTACGCAAATGCAATTCCATTGCGGTCAAAGAGAGGTGTTGAAGTTGCTCAGGCTATATAAAGTATACTCGAACAGGATTCGTATAAAAAAATTCAGACGGATCGCGGTAGTGAATTTGTTAATCCCCATGTTTAGAAAGTACTAATTGAATATAATACACTGCTCCATTATTCTTAGTTCTATAAAGGTTCCTTTGCTGAACAATTTATAAGAACTATTCGACTTTTAATTTCAAGATCTTGTATATTAAGGAATACATCTGATTGTGTTCTTTATTTAGATAAAATCATGCTGATTTATAATCAACGACCTCATCGATCAGTGTCCCAGTCAACCCCAACGGAAGTTCATCATTCTGATCATGATACAATTGATACTTTTTTTAAACAATATTGCAATGATATGGTTGTGAAGAAAAAATTCAATGTTGGTGGTGGTGTTCGAATTAATAGAACAACTAATGTTTTTGAAAAAGGTAATTACTTGTGGTCCACTGAACTTTTAAAGTGGCGAAATTACTAAACACAAAACCCATAACATATCGTCTACGAGATACCAAAGATAAAGAGATTTTCGGCGGCTTTTATGACTATGAACTACAAAAAGTTAAAAATAATAGGGAAATCTATCAAATTGAAAAGATATTAAAGACTCGTACTCGCAGGGGTAAGAAACAGTTACTTGTTCGGTGGCTGGGATACAACTCTGATTTTGATTGTTGGATTGCTGTTGAAGATATTGACATTGCCCAATTATTTTATGTAACATTTATGTCCAACGTCTCCGATCCTCTCTACAATGACTTGAATACAACAAGTGATTTTTGGACGAAACTTTCCCCCACCATCAAATTCGATGACGAAAAGTATGAAGTGGCTCTTGTCGACTGTATGATAGGCAGCGCAATAGCGCTGCCTAAGTAAAGAACAATGTGGCCACATTTTTTTTCTTTCTTCGAAAGGCACTTCGTACCGAAGGAGTTGTCGTAGAAGCTTCGAAAAGGGCTCATTCGATATGAAATTGGGGTGGCTAGTGCCCTTTTTAATAGTCGAAAGTGATTGGAGTGCAAAGAGAACCCTCCCAGCGCCCATCATTCCCCCAAACACATCCAATCAAAATTTTGAGATAGCCATTTTGTTCGGCGTAGTTGATTTCCTGAAAGAAAATATCTTTTTGAGGAGGACACTCCCCCAAAACCCTCGGGGCAAGGGTTTTAAGTTATGCCCTGGGGGCATATAAGGTTTTTATAGAAGGCGTTATCGTAGAAACTTCATAACAGGCTCATTCGAATGGAAATTCGAAGGGCTAGTGCCCTTTTTAAAAGTCAAAAGTGATTGGAGGGCAACTAGGCCCCCCCCCCCCTCACTCACCCGCACCCATCATTCCCCCAAACACATCCAATCATAATTTTGAGATATCCATTTTGTTCAGCGTAGTTGATTTCCAGATAGAAAATATGTTTTTGAGGAGGACACTCCCTTACAAACCTCAGGGAAAGGGTTTTAAGTTATTCCCTGGGGGCATATAAGGTTTTTATAGAAGGCGTTGTCATAGAAACTTCAAAAAGGCTCATTCGATTGGAAATTCAAAAGGCTAGTGCCTGTTTTAATAGTCGAAAGAGATTCGAGGGCAAACTAGCCCAACCCCCCCCCCCCCCACACCCATCAATTTCCCCAAACACATCCAACCAAAATTTTGAGATAACCATTTTGTTCAGCGTAGTTGGTTTCTAGATAGAAAATACGTTTTTGAGGAGGACACTCCCCCACAACCCTTGGGGCAAGGGTTTTAAGTTATGCCCTGAGGGCATATAAGAACGATGTTGGCACAACGTACTATTTTTTTTTCCTTTAGAGCTGGGCAGTTCACATAGAAAAAGTCGTCTTAGAAACTCCAAAAGGGGCTCATTCGATTGGAAATTGAGAGTTCTAGTGCCCTTTTTAATAGTCGAAAGTGATTGAAGGGCAACTAGCTCCCTCCCAAACGACCATCATTCCCCCAAACACATCCAATGAAAATTTTGAGATAGTCATTTTGTTCAGCGTAGTCAATTTCCAGATAGAAAATAAGTCTTTGAGGAGGACACTCCGCCACAACTCTCAGAGCAAGGATTTTAAGTAATACCCTGGGGGCCTTAAAGGTTTTTAATAGAAGGCGTTTTTGTAGAAACTTCAAAACAGGCTCATTCGATTGGAAATTCGAAGGGCTAGTAACCTTTTTAATAGTCGAAAGTGATTGGAGGGCAACTACCCCCCCCCCCTCGCCCATAATTTCCCCAAGCACATCCAATCAAAATTTTGAGATAGCCATTTTGTCCAGCGTGGTTCATTTAATGATTTAAATTATATTTTTGAGGTGGACACTCCTCCAGATCCCTCAGGGCAAGGGTTTTAATTTATGCCCTGGGAACATATAAGGTTTTTTATAGAATGCGTTGTCGTAGAAACTTCAAAACAGGCTCATTTCATTGAAAATTCAAAGGAATAGCGCCCTTTTCAACAGTCAAAAGTGATTAGAGAGCAACTAGCCCCCTCCCCCCCCCTACCACGCCCCACCATTACCCCAACACAACCCAACCAAAATGTGAGATAGCCCTTTTGTTCAGCGTAGTTGATTTCCACATAGAATATATGTTTTTGAGGAGGACACTCCCCCACAGCCCTTAGGGCAAGGGTTTTAAGTTATGCCCTGGGGGCATATAAGAACTATGTATTATTATCCTATGTACTGTGTATTATTTTTTTCCTTTAGAGCAGGGCACTTCATATGGAAGGGGTCGTCGTAGAAACTTTAAAAGGGGCTCATTCGATTGGAAATTGAGAGTTCTAGTGCCCTTTTTAATAGTTAAAAGTGATTGGAAGGCGACTAACACCCCTCTCACGCCCACCATTTCCCCATACACATCCAATCAAAATTTTGAGATAGCCATTTTGTTCAGCGTAGTTGATTTCCAGATAGAAAATATGTTTTTGAGGAGGACACTCCACCACAACCCTCAGAGCAAGGGTTTTAAGTAATGCCTGGGGGCCTTAAATGTTTTTAATAGAAGGCGTCGTTGTAGAAACTTCAAAACAGGCTCATTCGATTCGAAATTCGAAGGGCTAGTAACCTTTTTAATAGTCGAAAGTGATTGGGGGGCAACTACCCCCCGCCCATAATTTCCCCAAGCACATCCAATAAAAATTTTGAGATAGCCATTTTGTTCAGCGTAGTTGATTTCCACATAGAAAATATGTTTTTGAGGAGGAAACTCCCCCACAGCCCTTAGGGCAAGGGTTTTAAGTTATCCCCTGGGGGCATATAAGAACTATGTATTATTGTCCTATGTACTATGTATTATTGTTTTTTCCTTTAGAGCAGGGCACTTCATATGGAAGGGGTCGTCGTAGAAACTTTAAAAGGGGCTCATTAGATTGGAAATTGAGAGTTCTAGTGCCCTTTTTAATAGTCGAAAGTGATTGGAAGGCTACTAACACCCCTCTCACGCCCTTCATTTCCCCAAACACATCCAATCAAAATTTTGAGATAGCCATTTTGTTCAGCGTAGTGATTTTCCACATAGAAAATATTTTTTTGAGGAGGACACTCCCCCACAACTCTTAGGGCAACGGTTTTAAGTTATGCCTTGGGGGCATATAAGGTTTTATAGAAGGCGTTGTCGTAGAAACTTCAAAAAAGGCTTATTCGATTTGAAATTCAAAGGGCTAGTGCCGTTTTTAATAGTCGAAAGTGATTGGAGGACAACTAGCGCCCCCCCTCTCACACCCATCATTTCGCCAAACACATCCAATCTAAATTTTGAGATAGCCATTTTGTTCAGCGTAGTTGATTTCCATATAGAAAATATGTTTTTGAGGAGGACACTTCCCCACATCCTTGGGGCAAGGGTTTTAAGTTATGCCCTGAGGGCATACAAGAACGATGTTGGCACAATGTACTATTTATTTATTTTTTCCTTTAGAGCTGGGCACCTCATATGGAAAAGTCGTCGTAGAAACTTCAAAAGGGGCACATTCGATTGGAAATTGAGAGTTCTAGTGCGCTTTTTAATAGTCGAAAGTGATTGAAGGGCAACTAGCCCCCCCCCCCCCACGACCATCATTCCCCGAAACACATCCAATAAAAATTTTGAGATAGCCATTTTGTTCAGCGAAGTTAATTTCCAGATAGAAAATATGTTTTTGAGGAGGTCACTCCTCCATAACTCACAGGGTAAGGGTTTTGAGTTATGCCCTGGAGGCATATAAGGCTTTTATAGAAGGCGTTGTCATAAAAACTTAAAAAAAGGCTCATTTGATTGGAAATTCAAAGGGCTAGTGCCCTTTTCAATAGTCGAAACTGATTAGAGATTAGCCCCCCCCCCCCCCACGACCATCATTCCCCGAAACACATCCAATTAAAATTTTGAGATAGCTATTTTGTTCGGCGAAGTTAATTTCCAGATAGAAAATATGTCTTTGAGGAGGACACTCCCCCACAACCCTCAGAGCAAGGGTTTTAAGTAATGCCCTGGGGGCCTTAAAGGTTTTTAATATAAGGTGTTGTTGTAGAAACTTCAAAACAGGCTCATTCAATTGGAAATTCGAAGGGCTAGTAAACTTTTTTATAGTCGAAAGTGATTGGAGGGCAACTACCCCCCCCCCCCCCTCTTCCGCCCATAATTTCCCCAAGCACATCCAATCAAAATTTTGAGACAGCCATTTTGTTCAGCGTAGTTGATTTCCAGATAGAAAATATGTTTTTGAGGAGGACACTCCCCCACAACCCTCAGGGCAAGGGTTTTGAGTCATGCCCTGGGGGCATATAAGGTTTTTATAGAAGGCGTTGTCATAAAAACTTAAAAAAAGGCTCATTTGATTGGAAATTCAAAGGGCTAGTGCCCTTTTCAATAGTCGAAACTGATTAGAGATTAGCCCCCCCCCTCCACGCCCATCATTTACCCAAACACATTCAATCTAAATTTTGAGACAGCCATTCTGTTCAGCGTAGTTTATTTCCACATAGAAAATATGTTTTTGAGAAGGGCACTCCCCCACAGCCCTCAGGGTAAGGGTTTTAAGTTATGCCCTAGGGGCATATAAGGTTTTTAAACAAGGTGTTGTCGTAGAAACTTCAAAAAAAGCTCATTCGATTGGAAATTCAAAGGGCTAGTGCCCTTTTTGGTAGTCGAAAGTGATTGGAGGGCAACTAACCCCCCCCCCGCCCATTATTCCCCCAAATACATTCAATAAAAAAATTGAGATATCCATTTTGTTCAGCGTAGTTGATTTTCAGTTAGAAAATATATTTTTGAGGAGGACACTCCCCCAAAACCCTCAGGGTAAGGATTATAAGTTATGCCAAGGGGGCATATAAGGTTTTTTTGAAAACTTTGTCGTAGAAACTTGAAAAGGGGCTCATTCGATTTGAAATTCAAAGAGATAGTACCCTTTTTAATATTCGAAAGTAATTTGAGGGCAACTAACCCCCCCTCTCGCGCCCACCTTTTCCCCCAAACACATCCAATCAAAATTTTTACATAGCCATTTTATTCAACGTAGTTGAAAGTTTTGGAAATTAGGTCTTTAAGGATGACAACCCCTCCCCCCTGAGCCCTCAGGGAAAGGGTTGTAGGTTGTGCCCTTGGGCATATAAAGTTTGTATTGAAAGCGTTGTCGTAGAAACTTCAGAAGGGCTCATTCAGTTCGAAATTGAAAGGGCTAGTGCCTTTTTAATAGTTGAAAGTGATTGGATAGCGACTAATGCCCCCCCTCATGCCCACAATTTTCCAAAACACATCTAATCAAAATTTTGAGATATCCATTTTGTTCAACGTAGTTGAACGTTCTGGAAATTAGGTCTTTTAGGATGATAACCCCCTCAGAGTCCTCAGTGCAAGGGTTGTAAGTTGTGCCCTGGGGGCATATAAGGTTTATATAGAAAACTGTTGTATAAATCATAGGCAGCACGATTGCGCTGCCTAAGTAAAGAACGGGGACACTCGAGAACGAGACAAGAAACGGGGACTAAGTAAAGAGGAAGAAACTCCCCCAAAATCCTCAGGGCAAGGGTTTTAAGTTATGCTCTGGGGGCATATAAGAACGATGTTGGCACAATGTATTACTTATTAATTTTATCCTTTAGAGCAGGGCACTTCGTATCGAAGAAGTTGTCGTAGAAACTTCAAAAAGCGCTCATTCAGTTGGGAATCACAGTGGATCGGGCCCTTTTTAATAGTCAAAAGTGATTGAAAGGCGACTAATACTCCTCTCATGCTCACTATTTTCCTAAACACATTTAATCCAAATTTTGATATAGCCATGTTATTTAACGTAGTTGTAAGTTCTGGAAATTTGGTCTTAGAGTATGAAAACCACCCTAACAGACCTTAGGGTAAGGGTTGTAATTTATGCCCCGGGGGCATATAAGGTGCTTATAGAAAGCGTTGTCGTTTCCAAAAGGGCTTATTTGATTCAAAATTGAAAGGCTTAGAGCTCTTTTTAATAGTCGAAAGTGATTGGAAGGCTTGAAATTTTTATAGTAAAGATCGAAGTGGGTACAATGTATTATTTTTTGTTGTTGTTGTTGTTTAGGGCTCATTCTATTGAAAATAGAAAGGGCTGATGCCCTAGTTAATAGTCGAAAGTGATTTGAGGGCTACTAAACCCCCTTCCACTCTCACCCCCCAAGTTTTTAATTTAATAACTTTAATAAATCAAATAATTTTAACATTTTGATTACTAAATATCAGTATATGTATATTAAACTGACAATGCACATTCATTTGTATTTTTTCAGTAAAGTGCAAATTTTTTTCTGGCCTAGGGAAGGCATAGGGGTTTTGCGCCCAACTTATGTTAATTTCTGCTCGTTTTGAGTTTTACTCGGTTATTTATTGTAATTTCGGTTCGTTTTGGGTTTCATTTATTTATCGATGCTGATTTGTGGTAGTTTCACGCTTGGTAGATTATTTGATTTTATTTTTGCTTATTTTTTGTTTAATGGAGTTCTTTACTTTTCTTTGAAAAACTTATTTTGTGGAAAAAGTTTTTAAAATTAATTCTCAAAAATACCTATGATATCCTGAGAAAGGATCGCGTGTATGAGATAAAGGTTATACCATTCGATAGGTCTCTCTTTGTCGAGTATGAATGGGTTGAAGCACTTAAATCTAGTGAATATCCACATGTCATATTGAAATATAAAGAGTGTGGTGCTATGACGGATTTGTGTCGTACAATCAATAGAAGTCTTTAATTGTCGTAATGGTGCATTCTATTTCTATTATTTAATGGAACACGATTGTATATACATTATCTAATCTGTTGACACTGAAATGATTCATCTCAATGATAATCTGAGAAATATTCTTGGCTTTAAACAGAATATGATCAGTGGTAAAAACGCTGGTACTGTTAACGGGATGGATCAAGCTATTTTTGCTGATTGTCCACCTGGTTTCGCCTCGAACTCTTGCATGTTTCTTTATGCATCCTTTGTGGAAACATCGAGAGTCGGTAATTCAAATGTCCCCCACCTACGTGTTCTTGAACGAAAAACAACCCAAGAACATGTTCATCACTATAATATAAAGCATCTTCAGTATGTTCCTGTAAACACTTCGTATCTGGAACTCTGTTAGTTAACACATAGAAGTGAATTGGGTGATCCTCTAGCAATAACACAAGGATTAGCTGTGATTACATGTCATTTTCGATCCATCGTCGTCGTCACTGCCTAAAATGAACAATAGAAGAATTCCATTTGTCTGTCCTGATGTCAACTGCAATGTTGCTGCTCTGAGTCCACGTCAAATAGGTCATGGGTTGGACTACCACAAGGGCTGCACTGCAATGTTTAGCTATGGTCATGGTAGTTGGTTTGCTAGACTATTTGGTTCCGCAACACGACTCTCCAGAAACTATTTTGTACCGGCTGCATCAAATTTTGCTGCTCCAAAACTGTGGGACTTGAGTTCGTGTAAAAATTTCACCGAGGGTGTTAAGGAAAATATTGTATCTTCAGCAAGAGTCGTTGGTGAGCAATTAAAATCCCAGCAAAATGGGAAGGGATTAAAAAGGATGCATAGGCATCAGTCACTCATCAGTCTCTACCCAGTCGGGAAGCGGAGGACATCAACAACGACTTTGAGGAATAAAACGAAGAAGACAAAGGAGCAGACGGAAAAAGATTGTAAGATCAAAGAAGGATTTCTTCTCTTAAGATGATCTATCTCCCCCAATAAGAATCACATCCATCAATCAGCTCCTCATTGAATATATTCAATGCTGAAAATGTTGATGTCAGTGTGAAGTATGGCTACTATGAAAAATCTCACCATGAACAACCCCTCTCGGAAAATATATACTTTCAGATATTTTCCAATGAAGATTGTTTCATTGATTTATCGTCGTCATTTATTGATTTAAATGTTGCGGTGAAGAAAAAGTCAGATAAAACAATAGTCGGATAATAGTCAGATAATACTGCTGCCGATGGTCTGTCCTATATGAAAACTTTATTCTATACAACCTGTTCAAACAAATTAATGTATTTATTGATGGAACATTGGTGAGCACTAGCAATAATTTATCCAACTATGCAAGCTAGATACAATTTATAATGATGACACCAAAGGCTTATAAGGAGTTGAGAGGACATCCATTGGGCTATGAATATCGATCAGGTGTTGATACTGACGGTAAGTTAACTACTGCAGTGACCCAGAAGTATCATTTAGTTGGAAAATTAAATCATGAGATATTCAATATATCCCAATAGTTACCCACCAATGTCAAGATTGACATAAAGTTGTAACTAGCCCCATCGAATTTCATTTTCAGGAAAAAACTTGCTGCAGCACCCGATGCAAATGTCATTATCACTTCGGCAATTCTTCATGTTCGAAAACAACAGGTTATGAGCTCTGTTGCATTGGCAGTGGAAAACCTAAGAGCCAATGATAACAACATTAAACTTCTTGTCCCCCATACGATCACCAATCAACGTCACATTGCCACTGGCTCTCGTAGTAATACCGATTCATCATTTATCAATGGAGAAATCCCATCAAAATTCGCTTTGGCATTTGGTAAGAGTGGCAGTGCCGTTGGATCCGGGACTGCATCCCCCCATGATTTTAAATTTGTTGGTCTATCTAGCCTTGTGTGCAAAGTGAATGGAATCCCACTATACTCTCTATTATTTGATAAAAAATCCTACAGAACTGTGTATGAGTTGACCATACAATCCCTAGATCATGACTCCCAACTATTTGAAAATGGAATAACCGATTCAATGTTTTCAAAATATCATGGTGTAATTGTTTTGGACCTGTCTGGTACCCCAGATATGAGCATAGTACGAACGGGGAATGTACGTTTAGAGTGCACATTATCATTGAGTCAATTTGAAACCTATTGGGAAATCACGCCCGACTGCAGTGTTCTACTAGACCTAGCACCATGAACACAAACCAAATAATCAGCGTATTTATTATGGATCTATACATGTCCCGTCGAAAAAATTCCAAGTGTTAACAATACCCTAATCATTGTTAATAGCAGTCCATCGACTTTGAAGACAGGTTATTGGCTATGCATTTTTCAAACAGCAAAGAATATTGAATTTTTTTATCCTCTTGGCCTATCATAAAAATTCTACACTCCACACATCAACAACTTTATTGAGAGCAGTGGGAAAAGTCATACTCAAAATGAAATGAGGGCACATGATTTAACTACTATGACATGCGGGTTTTATACATTATTCTTGTTCATGTTCAGATGTCGTGGCTATACCTACAAGCAGTTTCTCAGCATTTACGTTCACTTTCCTCGATTGAACGACTTTCTAGTGTAAAATATACTTACAAGTGTGATTAATATTGAATTTAGTGCACTACGAATAAAATGTTCTAAAAATGTATGTGGAATTGTTTATTAAGAAAAATGTATATACATGATAAAAAAAACGACTTTTCTACTCTTTAGATTTCATCTTCTACTAGGTATAGGTATTTGTCGACAACAACTAATGCAGGTAGATTATCTGAATTCACTTTATACTGATCCCGATGTGCAGCAATGTCAGGGTGACATTTTCTACAGTACAGTGTAACTTCACTCTTATTATATCTCTTTGTATAGTCAATGATACTATTCTCATTCATTTTGTAAAATTTGCATGTTTCAATTTGCTTATTTGAAGCAATGTCAAGCACAGTGTCCTCAAGTGGCGAATCACATTCCGTAACAGCCAAATAAAAATCAGTAGGCTTTTAATCACAGTAGCCATTGTCTTCAGAACGATGACGTAGAAACCAAATTCTTTTATTGTTCCAACAGTTGAATCGCTGACCTGGCTCCTCCTCCCAGAACAATCTAAAGCCACGACGATACCAATCTCTTAGCAATAAACTAAAATCACGCTTAGGATTCTTCTCAATCATACGAGGATATGTATTCTCCCACTGATTACATTTATCATAGTGGCAATTAGAGCATAGATGCCCTCTAGGATGAGTCTCGCACCCCTTCAAGACAGGAATTACAACCTTTAATTTGTACAGCATATCCTCTATGCAATTTACACAGGTTGCATAATCTGCACTTTTCATCATACTCATCAATCATTGTACAATTCTCACAGGATGACCAGCTGCCCAGTGTATACATGCATAGTGGACATGTATGGAACATTTTTTTCATTTGTTGACACTCTCACCGCCAAAATGAAACTGAGCTACTATCAACAAATTGAGTGGGGTAGAGAGAGAGAGGAGTAAATCACCCTTGAATATCATCTTTCTCGTGAAAAAATTCTTAAATTTCTAAGCTACTGTGCGTGTTTAAAATCAAATCCACAATATCATTTTGTCTTGTCGTGATTAATATGTCAATGAATTGTTTAAATGCCTTTGGACCACGACGTAAAAGCTTCATGCAAAAGTCTAATGACGGAGAATCAGTTTTCATTATATCAATAAGCATTCCTCGAGAAAATATCTTCCTCTGAATGGATAACTCTAGAAACTCATCATCTAGAATCAAACGTTTTTCCATAAACACAAGATTCCCCATGATTCGCTCTTTCTCAAATCTATCCATTTTTTAGAGTCCTAACACTCACACAACCAACTTCAGACTAACCATGATTCTTTTTCTACTCTAAAAAATCTAAGCTAACCTGCTATAGAAAGAAAAATATCTTCGATTTAGAAACAATTTTATTGAGTATAATTACAACAATAATAATCACTGATTCAATTTATTTTCCTCGATTTATTTCACTAGTGTATCGAATGCAGCTTGAAGTCTATTCATATGCACAGTTTCGTAGCAAAGCATAGGTGCTCCTCCGATTTAAATTTGCTCAGTGATAACAAACATCTTGAATACATATCGTTCCATTCAAGGCTTAGTCTACAACCTTATGTTACTTCCACTGCCACATTTGGTACTCTTGCACTTGTATCGCTGCTGCTACCTGCTCCACCTTCAAGTTCCAATAGTGTAAATGTACCACTCATTTTCTTTACTAATATCGTCTCAAATAAACTACTCTCTCTGAATTCTATTCTCTTACTAATATGAACTACAATGAAAATCACTCCTTATATTTGAATCCAATTACTAATCAAGTTACCATATATGGAGTAGTTTCCGCTCTCTCTGATTAGGCCCAGAAAATGGGTGTTGCCTCGGAAACCTGTCTGGTAACTCATGTATCCTTCGTAGTAATAGGTGACTGACCGTGGTAAGGCATGTATCCGTGAAACTGCACTGTATATTCATGCCTCAGGCATGTAATCATGAAACTGCACATATATCCATGCCCCTGGGCTTGAAATCGTGAATGTAATCGTCAAATCAATAGATGCATTACTACTAATAGTACAGGATACATTGAAGGGCCCAGGTCCATAACAAGATCATTGATATATAGGAGAAAAAAAATCGGGCCTAGAAAGGAGTATTGCGGGACACCCCTCTTAAACGGTAAGGGCTGAGAGGATACTCCACCTAAGCTCACACTCTGTACCCTTCCAGTTAGATAAGAGTCAAACCAAGAGAGGGGAACTCCACGAATACCGTAAATATTTAATTTACTTATTAAAATACTATGACCGACCGTGTCAACGGCCTTAGAGAAATCCAAAAATAAGCCCAACACAGTTTCTTTTAAGGTCGAGTTGTGAGTGTATGAACTGTATGGCGTCAATTAGAGCATGAGAAGATGAAAATTTCGGCCTAAAGCCATATTGGTGAGGATAAATAAAGGAAACGGAGTGCTGGCTGCCAAATAGAAAGGGAGACAGACGTCTGAAGATAATTCTCTCGAGCAATTTGGATATAACAGGAAGAATTGAGATTGGACGGTAACTACCTATCTCAGTAGGATAACCTTTTATAAGAACTGGAATAACAATGTCTGACTTTAGTAAATCAGGGAAAACTCCATAGGTTAAAGATATGTTGGCAATGTGCTTGGTGGGCTTGTAAACAAAAGGAGATATGGTCTTTAGGAGTTTATTACTTAATCCAAGACAGTCAGGTGTAAAACTAACAGGGAGAGAACCGAGGATTTGTAGTACCTCATTGCTATCAGTTGGGGAGAAAAACAAGGATTTAGAATTGAAGCAAGGGAGTACAGCCTGTAAGGAGGAGTGGGAGCCAGTATGAGGAACATCAGAAAAACAATTATTAAATGCGTCAGGTGCATGTAAAGGGTCAATTAATCTGTCATTTGTGTTTTTAAGGTGAATAGGTATAGACTTTGATTTTCTATTTTTTGAGAGTATATCATTAATGGTGGACCAAATCTTTTTCAGGTTTCCTTTGCAATTGAGAATTTTTGTATATACATATATATATATATATATATATATATATATATATATATATATATATATATATATATATATATATATATATATATATATATATATATATATATATAATATATACTATATGTATATTACTTATGTTTTTATTGTCTCAATGCATTTATTTGTTGTTTTTTTCTTTTCGTCTTTTATTCAGCTATTTTAGGAGAATTCATTTTATTTTTTCGCTCTCGTGGGTTCACTTCAATATTACCTGCTACACGAGTAATTATTCATATGTTTTAATCCTTTGGCATTGCTTGAAAAACTCGTCTTTTTTCGTGTTCAGATTCTATTCCTATCAAGGCAGTTAAATCTTTTCTTCCTTCACAAAACTTGTTAATCTTTCATTTGAATGTAGAGCGCTTCCAAATAATCTCAAGCGCCCTTAATTATTCTTTTATACAAAGGTGGACCAAGAAATGACCCAACAAACTATCGACCAATTTCAATATTATAGGTATTTAGTAAAATCTTTGGAAAGGCTATGCTTTCCCGTCTCATTGCTTTTCTAAATTCTAAACGTCTTATTTTTTATTTTCAGTTTGGTTTCCGAATGAAGCCCTTCACTGAACATGCTTGTATGAGTCTTTTGAATTTTAAACATTCTGCGTTAGATCCGGGATTAATTCCTGCTGCTATATTCTTGGGCATTCGTAAGACATTTGATTGCTTAACCCATGAAATTCTTTCGTCGAAGATGTCTCATTTTGGATACGGGAAAATTTATTTTCTTGGTTTAAGTCTTATTTGAATGGTAGATTAATTCCTGTTGATCTGCTTTGCCTGATCACCCTCAGAGTTGAATTATGCTGTGTATGTTTTCTTTTATGTGGTAAAAAAACACAGAAACGTACTAATCACTGTAGGCATTGTCATATTAATTCCTCTGATGCCCATGATGGCAACTATAGTTCCCCTTCTTCTAATGTCCTCGTTTCTTTTGCTGATGACAACACACTGGACATTTCGGGGAGCTGTGAATCAGAGCTTCAGTTAAATCCAAGAAACTTTTTTGAGCGAATAATTCTATGGTTCGATGCTAATTATCTTACCCTAAATTAGTCTAAGTATTTTTTTTTCCAGAATTTCTTAGGTTTATCTTCAATTATCCAGAATTCTCCTGTCAAATCTGTTATTCATAGATCCAAAGATAGGTGTGTTCGTTTTTTTTTATTCTAATTGATAAAAAAAAAACTGATGTGACTTGATGTGAATAAATGAACACATGTAGGAGTCACGGTATTTTAAGGAAGCTATAACACCCTTTTCCTGAACCAATTTTGAAAGTACTTTTTCACTGCATGATTTAATCTTATGTTTCTTACTCTCCAATTGCACGGATGTCAACTTTTCCTTCTCGTTTCAAAGTGCTTTTTAAGATTTATAACAAGCACAGAAACCTCATTCAGGAAAATAATCGTTTAAAAGTTATCCCTTAGCTTGATCTCCAACTACTGTATATTCTCTTGCATGCGTGTTTTACTTTTTCTCAGCTTCATGATGACCTTCCCCAGCCCCTAATTGCTCCGCGGTCTTTTACCTCTCACTAGAATAATTATAATATATATAATTATAATTATAATATAAAAAATCATATTCAAACTCCTTTTGTTCCTTCTGTAAAGTCAGATTCCCATCTGTTGCTGGGGAGTCATATTGTGAGGAATATGATGCCTGGAACACCTTAAATATGTCACTCTTTTAGCTTGTTCAACAAAAAATAGTCAGAAATTTTTTGGCTTCTTAGAAGTTATTAGTGTTTTTATTATTATTCTTGTATTATTCTCTCTTTTTGCTCAGAATTTGTTGGAGTCGATTTAATCTATTTAATTTATCCAATCTATTTAAATTTTGTGTTGTATAATTTTTTCTGTTATCTCTGTGAGCAAGTGTTTTCTTTTCTTTGAACTAATGACACATGTGTCTTCCTCCTTCTTTACAGGCCATAGGGCTTTTGAAGGAATATTATAATGTATTATTGTATATATATTGCATCATGGATAAATCTTATCTTAAACGATATTGCTTTAATTCATTTTGCTTACTTTATTGAATTAATTAGCCAGACTCATTCCATTTAAAACTTCGAAACTGTCATGCATTTTTTCTTACCATCTTTTTTTTTTGTTATTATATTTCTGTTTATGTTTGTCTTCTGTTTCTGCTCATTAAAGGGCAAACAAGTATGAATTGTCATCATTTATCAGTATTGTTTGTTAAAGTCCCTCTTTATAAATACCCTATTTAGCTAAACAAGTCTTTGGTGCCATAAATTCCTGCATAACGAAGCAATTGTGTCTTTTCTCATTAAGTAGAGAAGCATATTTTTGGCGAAATGAAATATATAACAAGAATAAACCAATGATATTCAGGCACACTTTTCAACACGGAAGTATAGGACAGTAACTTTTCTTCTTCTCTAACGTTTAGCACTTCAACCTACTCACAAAGGCTACATGGCAGTATCTGGAAACATTTTTGACTTACCACATTGATACTCAGGACAGCAAGCACCAGATCTTTGCAATGTGCGACACTTCTTATTTCTGGGTGGAGCGCATTGAAGCAAAGAACAAGCAAAGCCTGGAGGTCGGCACACACAAAACTCACATTGGTTAGAAGTTGGTACAGGATCCCCATCTCTATATGCTGCACCATCGATCATGCAAACTGAAAAAAAGAAGAGCTAAATAAAAAAGAAGACTCCAAATTGTTCAAAATAAATCAATAAGAATCCTGGACCATTTTTTAGCACGCCCTAGGAAGACAGAAGAATTTCCTGAAACTTAAACATCTTTTCTATTTCTTGATATTCTTGATTTACAACAAATTTTTCACCTTAATTTGGGCATATGGTTTTTGAAAATTCAACATAAAGATCATTTTTTCAATAGCATGAAACTTTTGGTTGAAAATAAACATAGCCATTTATCAAGAGCTAGGACTAAGTTTCTTTTACCGTTTGTTAAAAATTATAGATCAAGACTAAGTTTAAGATATCAACTTCCTCAGATTGCGAATAAATATAAGTTATTCGAATTAGTAAGTGAATCACCATCACTGTATATATATAAAAATAAATTGAAAAAGATGGTCCCTTCGTTCTACAGTAGTGGGGACTGATTGTAATATTAATTTATTTATAAATTGTTAAGTAAATCCCATCCCTATCTTCGTGAGTTGATAGTTAAGTTATGTTTTTTTCTTGTTTTTTTTCTTCTTTAAATTTATTTATATTGTTATGTTCTTGTCAATTTTTCTTTTCTTTCTTGAAGCTATGTTAGTAGTAACCGTACAATTCCTTGAAAACCTACCCGCAAACCTACGCCTGAGGCAGCGGGTATGTGTGTAAGTTTTCAAGGAATTGGGGTTACCAGGGTCATTTGCCAAGAGGTACCATTTCTATAGAAGGTATAGTAATTTGAAATATCATATGGAATTTGCTTGAAGGTATACACTTTGCGTACGCGCCCATACCAAACAGGTTTTTCTGGTAGTCCTATTCTACAGGTCATTACACCTTTGCCAAGAGGAACGAGTATAACTTGATTGGTGATTAGGATTTGAATAAAAGGAATAGTTTTCTTTACAATTCATATTAGTAAGAGAATTGAATTCAAAGAGAATAGTTTATTTGCAAGGATATTAGTGAAAAAAAAAATGAGTGGTGCATTTACACTATTGGAGATTAATGATGGAACCGACAGCAGCAGCGATATACGAGTACCTAATGTAGCTGTGGAAATAACCGCCGGCTGTAGACTATGTCTTGAATGGGACATAATGTATGCGAGATACGTGATATCATTAAGCAAATTTAAGCAGGAAGAACAGCTGTGTTTTGCTTTAAAAGTGAATATTCTCCATATAAATAAACTTAGGTCAGCATTAGATGTACTAACGAAATATATTGATGAGAACAAAATGCATCAGTGAATATCATTTTTGTAATTATGTTCAATAAAATTTTTTCTAAATCAATGGTTTTTTTTTCTTTTTCTATAGTAGACAAGCGTATATTTCATAGAGCAGAAAAAAGAAATTCTGTTTAGTCTGAAGTTGGTTGTGAGAGAGTTAGGACTAAAAAAATGGATAGATTCGAGAAAGATCGAATCATGAGGAATCTAATTCTTATAGAAAAACGTTTAAGTCTAGATGATGACTTTCTAGAGCTGTCTATTCAAAGTAAGATATTTTCTCGAGGAATGCTTTTTGATGTAATTAAACCTGATTCTTAGTAATTAGAATACTGCATGTAAATTCTACGTCGTGGTCCAAATGCATTTAAACAATTTATTAATATATTGATTACGACACGACAAAATGATATTGTGGATATGCTTTTAAACATTAGTTTAGAAATTTAGGATTTTTTTTTCATAAGAAAGATGGTGCTCAAGGATGATTTACTCCTCTCTCTCTCCCAGACAATTTTTTTTGTTGCTAGCTCAGTTTCATTGGGACAGTGAGAGCGTTAACACATGACAAAATGTTCCATACATGTCCGTTATGTATATACACACAGGGAAGCTGGTTATCATGTGAGAATTGCACAATGATTGAGGAGTATGATGAAAAGTGTAGATTATGCAACCCGTGTAAATTGCATAGAGGATATGCTGTACAAATTAAAGGTTGTAATGCTTGTCTTGAAGAGGTGTGTGACTCTCATCCTAGAGGTCACCTATGCTCCAATTGTCATTATGATAAATGTAATCAGCGGGAGAGTACATATCCCGGTATGATTGGAAAAAATCCTAACCGTGATTTTAGTTAACTGGTACGAGATTGGTATCGTCGTGGTTTTAGATTGTTCTGGGAGGAGGAACCGGGTCAACGATTCAACTGTTGGAGCAACAAAAGAATATGGTTTTTACGTCATCGTTGTGAAGATAAGGGGTGTTATGATTATATGCCCACTGATTTTTATTTGGCTCTGACGGAATGTGATTCGACACTTGAGGACACTGTTTGTGAAATTGCTTCAAATAAACAAATTTAAAAATCTGAATTCTATAGAATGAATGAGAATAGAATCATTGACTATACAAAGAGATATGACAAGAGTGAAGTCACACTCTACTGTAGAAAATGTGATCCTGACATTGCAATATATCAGGATCAGTACACGGTGAATTCAGATAATCTACCTACACTAGTTGTTGTTGACGAATACCTAGTAGTGGACGAAATCTAAAGAGTTGAAAAGTCGTTTTATCGTGTATATAAATTTTTTTATTAATAAACAATTTCACATACATCTTTAGAACATTTTATTCTTAGGGCACTAAAATCAATATTAAATACACTTGTAAGTATTTTCTCAACTAGAAAGTCGTTAAATTGAGGTAAGTCAACGTATATTTCGAGAAACTTCTTGTAGGTGTAACCACGACATCTGAACATGAAAAAGAGTAGTGCATGAAAGCCGCTTGTCTAAGTCGTTAAATCCTGTACTCTTCGTTGATTTTGAATAATGGTTTTCCCAGTGCTTTCAATAAAGATGCTGATGTATGGAGCGTAGAATTTATACGATAGGCTAAGAGGATCAAAAAATTCAATATTCTTTGCTGTTTGAAAGATGCATAGCCACTGACCGGTCTTCAAAGTCGATGGACTGCTTTTAACAATGATAAGGATATTGGTAACACTGGGAATTATTTCAATGAAGTCCGAAGGTATGCGATAGGACTTGTACTGGGACATGTATGGATCTATACTAAATAAGTCGTTTATTTGGTTTGTGTTCATGGTGCTATGTCTAGTAGAGCACTGCCGTCGGGCGTGATTTCCCAATAGGTTTCAAATTGACTCAGTGATATTAGTGTGATACTCTCAGTCAGAGCATCGGCAAATGTAAACTCTAAACGTACACTCCCTGTTCGTGCTATGGTTATATCCTGTGTGCCTGACAAGTCCAAAACAATAACCCCATGATTTTTTGAAAACATTGAATCGGTTATTCCATTTTCAAATGGTTGAGAATCATGATCTAGTGTTGCATAGTCAACTCGTACAGAGTTCTATAGGATTTTTTGTCAAATGATAGAGTGTACAGTGGAATACCATTCACTCTGCACACAAGGCTAGATAGACCGAAAAAATTAAAATCATGGGGGGATTCAGTCCAGGATCCAATGGCACTGCCACTCTTCACAAAGGCCAAAGCAAATTTTGATGGGATTTCTCCATTGATAAATGATGAATCGCTATAGCTACGAGAGCCGGTGGCAATGTGACGTTAATTGGTGATTGTATGGGGGACAAGAAGTTTAATGTTGTTACCATTGGCTCTTAGCTTTTCCACTGCCAATCCAACAGATCTCAGAACTTGTTGTGTTTGAACATGGAGAAGTGCAGATTTGATAACAAAATTTTCATCAAATGCTACAGGAAGTGTGTTTCTTAGCATGAAATTCGAATGTGCCTTCTGTAGCTTTATATCAATCTTAAGTGTGGGAGGTAGCAATTGTGATCTAATGAATATCTAATGATTTAACTTTCCAACCAGATGATACTCCTGGGTCACTGCAGTAGTAAACTCACCTTCAGTATCAACACCTGTTCGATATTCATAGCCCAGCGATTGTCCTCTCATCTTATTATACGCCTTTGGGGTCATCATCATAAATTGTATGTAGCTAGCATAGTTCGATAAATTATTGCTAGTGCTCACCAATGTTCCATTAATAAATACATTAATTTGTTTGAATAGATTTTGTAGAATATAGTTATCAAAGGAGAGACCATTACCGGTATTTGGAGTTGTATTACTTTACTTTTTCTTCGCTACAACATTTAAATCAATAAATGTTGATGACAAGTCAATGAAATAGTCTTCATTGGAAAATAATTGAAAGTTTATATTCTCCGAGAGGGGTTGTTGGGGATGAAATTGCTCATAGTAGCCAAACTTGACACTGACATCCACATTTTCAGCATTGAACAAATTCACTGAGGAAGTGATTGATGGATATGCTTCTGTGGGATTAAAAGATCGCATCTTAAGAAGAGAAATCCGTATTTGATCTTACCCTCAGTTTCTTTTTCTTCTTCTTTTTCTGGTACCTGTTGTCCTTTAGGGTGTGATGCCTCAGATTCATGTGTGATTTACTTTGACTCAAAACTCGCAGGACACTGATGAGTGAATGAAGCGAACACATCCTTTTCAATCCCTCCCCATTTTGTCGAGATTTTAATTGTTCACCAACGGCTCTTGCTGAAGATCTAATATTTTCCTTAACACTCTCCTTGAAATTCTTGCCCGATCCCCAGTCCTGTAGTGTGGAGGCAGCAAAATTTGATGCAGCAGGTACAAGATATTTTTTGGCAAGGGGTAGTACAGAACGAAATAGCTTAGCAAACCAGCTACCAAGACCATAGCCAGACATTGTAGTACGCCCCTTGTAGTAGTCCAATCCATTGCCTATTTGACGTGGACTCAAAGCACCAACATAACAGTCAATATCGGGACAGACAAATGGAATTCTTCTATTGTTCATTTTTTTTTTTAGGTGATTGTACCGTCGTCGTTGACAATGGGTCGAAAATGACATGTAATCACTGCTAAGCCTTTTGAAATTGCTAGAGAATCACCTAATTCGGTTCTTAGTGTTAACTGACAGAGTTCCAAATAGGAAGTGTTTACGGGAATATACTGAAGATACTTTATATTGTAGTGGTGAACATGTTCTTGGTTGGTTTTTCGTTCAAGAACTCGTAGGAGGGTGACATTTGAATTACCAACCCGAGATGTTTCCACAAATGAAGCGTAGAGAAATATACAAGTGTCCGTGGAGAAGGCAGGTGGGTAGTCAGCAAAAATGAAATTAGTGTTTCCAGCACTTCTACCATTGATTATATTGAGCTTAAAACCAAGAACGTCCTTTAGGTTATCATTGAGGATAACCTTTTCATTGGCAATAGGTGAACTAATGTAGATCTTGCCCTCCTCCTTTGAGTAGTTGAAATGAAAAGCTCCTTTTTTACGAGTAGAAATTCTTTTATTGAGAGTACTACATAAATCATTCATGCAGGTGAGCTCCTCGTAGGGTAATTCAATATATGGATAATCCATCCAATTGATTTTTTGAATTTGTTCTTGATCACCTGGTGGTGGCGGCCAATCATAGGGTCTAATTTTTATTTCATATTTACGATCCTTTCTCAGGATCGTAACATAATTTATCCATGATTGGTACTCGCATGATACCATAGCTATGAGGCCGTAGCAACCAATCCATGGCAACCAGATTCAATATATAGAGTAATTTTTATTGTAATTCATATTAGTAAGAGAATCGAATTCAGAGAGAGAACAGTTTGTTTAAACTCTTTTATTTGACAAGATATTTATATTAGCAAAAATGAGTGCAATGTTTACACTAATAGAAACTGATAGTGGAGCTGGTAGTAGTAATGATAAAAAGACAAGTGTACCAAACTTAGCAGTAAAAATTACAAGAGGATCTTGACTGAGCCATGAATGTGATGATATGTATGCAAGATATGTGATATCATTAAGTAAATTTAAAATAGAGGAGCAGTTATGCTTTGCAGCGAAACTTGTTTTAGTGCATATAAATAGACTTCAAGCTGCTTTAAATAGATTAATGAAATATATTAAGGAGAATAAGCTGTATCAGTGATTGTAATTGTTTTAATTATGTATATAATAAAATGTTTCTAAATCGAAAATATATTTTATAGTAGGTTACCGAATATTCTTGAAGAAGAAATAATCCTAGCTAGTCTGAAGTTGGTTGTGAGAGTGTTAGCATTGAAAAAATGGATGGATTTGATAAATATAAAACTATACGGAATCTCGTGATTATGGTAAAATGTTTGATTCTAGATGATGATTTTCCGGAGTTATCTTTTCAAAGGAGAATATTTTTTCGAAGAATATTTAATGACATAATGACAAATGATTCTCCATCTTTGGACTATTCTATGAAACTTTTACGTCGTGGTCAAAACCTATTTACACAATTTATTGACACGCTAATCGAAACGTAACAGAATGATATTATTGATTTGCTTTTGAAAACATTACCTTGGAAATTTAAGACCATGATTTTCTTAAGACCGTGAAAACTTTGGCTAATCCAGCCTTGCGTGCAAGGTGAATGGAATTCCCTTGTACGCTTTATCATTTGATAAAAAATCTTACAGAACTCTGTATGAATTGACTTTGCAATCCCCAGATCATGATTCACAACTATTTGAAAATAGAATAACCAATTCAATGTTTTCGAAAAATCATGGAGTAATTGTTTCGGACTTGTCAGGTACTCAATATATGAGTATTGTAATAACGGGGAATGTACGTTTAGAGTGCACATTCGCTGACGCTTTGACTGAAAGTATTACGTTAATATCACTGAGTCAGTTTGAAACTTTTTGGGAAGTCACTCTCGATGGCAGTGTTCTACTATACCTCGCACAATGAACACAAATCAAATAATGAGCGTATTTAATATGGATTCATGCATGTCCAAATACAGTACGCTAATCATTGTTAGTAGCAGTCCAAAGAGCATAAAGACTGGTCATTGGCTATGCATCTTTCAAACAGCGAAGAATATAGAATTTTAGATCTTCTTGGCGTATCATATACATTCTATACCGGACATCAACAAGTTTATTGAAAGCAGTGGGAAAACTAGTATTCAAAACCATAAGGGAGTGCAGGAGTTAACGACTAAAAGCTGTATCTTCCATGCACTACTATATTTCGTTTTCAGCTGTTGTGGATATACTTACAACCAGTTTCTCAACAATTACATTGACAATCCTCGTCTGAATGACTTCGTAGTGGAAAATATACTTTCATTCTTGTATAATTTTGATTTTGGCGCCCTACGAATAAAATTTTCTAAAAATGTATGTAAAATTGTTTATTAATACAAATAATGTATATACATAAAAATAACTATTTTCTCCTCTTTAGATTTCTTCTTCTACATATAGGTAGCTGTCGAGAACAATTAATGCTTGTAGATCATCTGAATTCACTATATATTGATCTTGATGTGCTGCAATGTCAGGGTCACATTTTCTACAGTACAATGTAACTTCTCTCTTATTGTATCTCTTTGTATAATCAATGATACTATTTTCATTCATATTATAAAATTCACGTGTTTCAATTCGCTTATTTGAAGCAATATCACATATAGTGTTTTCAAATGGTGGATCATATTCTATAACAGCCAAATGAAATTATAGGCTTATATTCATAGTAGCCATAGTCTTCACAACGATGACGTAGAGACCAAAATCTTTTGTTATTCCAACAGTTGTATCTTAGACCCGATTCTTCCTCTCAAAACGATTTAAAGCCACGATGATACCAGTCTCTTAGAAATAAACTAAAATTTCGTTTAGGATTTTTTCCAATCATACCAGGATAGGTTTTCTACCCACTGACCACGTTTATCATAGTGACGATTGGCGATTGACGATGTTTACACTGTAACCGTCAAAATGAAACTGACATACGATCGATAAATTGAGAGAGATATATAGAGAGAGAAGTAATCCAATGATATACTAAAACCTGTTTGAACATGATCTTACAAATTTTCGATTTATTATTCTCATTAAAAAATCATGGTCTTAAATTTCTAAGGTAGTGTGTTCAAAAGCAAATTCACAATACCACTTTTTCGATCAATATGTCAATAAATTGTATAAATGCGTTTGGACCACGACATAAATATTTCATAGAATAGTCCAAAGATGGAGAATCATTTGTCATTATGTGATTAAATATTTTTCGAGAAAATATTTTCCTTTGAAGAGATAACTCAGGAAAATCATCACCTACAATCAAACATTTTTCCATAAACACAGGATTTTGTATAATTTTTTGTTCCTCCAATCCATCCACTTTTTTACAATCATAACACACGCTCAACCAACTTCAAACTAACTGGAATTCTTTCTACTTCAAGAATATTCGGTAACCTACTGTAAGATATATTTCCGATTTAGAAACATTTATATTATATATATATATATATATATATATATATATATATATATATATATATATATATATATATATATATATATATATATATATATATATATATATATATATATATATATATATATATATATATATATATATATATATATATATATATATATATATATATATATATATATAATTGTACCGTGAGTAAAATGAGATATATTTAAAATACCAAAATAAAGTTCCTTCTTTCTAAAGATAATTTCAACTTCCTCTAATTAAGTTTAAATCTAGTGTCAAAAAGAATGAAAAGTCCTAAATCAGTAAGGAGAAAAATTGCAGTTCGCCTCAGACAAAGAACGGCACTATCCAAGCTTTGGATTTCGCTAAGACAGTGGGCAATAAAAAAGATGCTACGCACAATATTTCTAAGGAAGTTTAAACTAGAAAAACCGTGTGAACGTTTGAATCATCAGAAATATTTAAAACAATTTATTGGACGAAGGGTTCACATCCTTGTGCCCCTTGAGCCAATTGTGAGCCAGTTCTTAGAGCGCAAGACAAAAACCTATATTTGATAGTGGGGTAAAAGTGCTTTTTGGAAGATTCGTAAAATCAGATTCAGGACCATTTGGATGGAATTATTTCGGCGTTCAAGCTTTGCAATTCTTTCATTGTTGTATCTCAGTCACCGTTGTTGTCATTTGAAGTGACCCACTGCTGTTCACCTAAATATGTAAGTCTTAATAAATCTATCGCCTTTTACCTGTGTTTATTTCATTTTATATGTCTGCATCTAGTCTAATAACAGGTAATTAGTTCGCATATCTCCAAGGTACGTTCCCAGGGAATCTGATCTCCAGATAGCTCGACGAAAAGAGGTCACATTTGTATGGCTACACATTTTATTTTCTCTCGTTAATTGAGGGTGGCGTAGGCCTTGATAGTACAATCTTTGGCGCTATAAGCGGCGCTATCGGAGAACTTATAAGGTGTAAGATCGCAGCTTTAAAGTACGATATTAGATTTGACGCGGTCAATATTTATTACCGCAATTAAGCCCAGTCCTTTCTTTATAGCCAAAATTTCTTTTATCGCTACAAACAATCCTTTTGTCGCTACAAATGGCGCAGCCGGAAATTGGAGGAAAACTTGCGAACTAATTAGGCTATAAAACTTTGTAAATTAAATTTAATTATTGGAGAGATACAGACATATAAGTAAAATGATTAAGCCTATAACCGCTAAGCTACTACAGGATATCCTTTAAAATATCTTACAGGATATAATAGCCTCCCCCAAAGTAGGTTAATTGAAAAAAATAAATTTATTTCGAATTATTCAAACGCAAAAAAAAAATGGCAGAGGATTTAGAAGAAAAATTAATGGCGCAAAAGTTGGTCATGAAAAATATTGAAATAGCAAAGTCTATCCCTCAGTACAGTGGTCAATCAGATATTGACGAATTTAATATCCAATTGGCCCAGTTTGTAGAACTAACAAAAACAGAGCTAGAAACGTTAGTTGATATGCTTCTACTCCGATTAAAACGCCAGGCCTTAACCTTTCTGAAGAAAATTGAACATACTATAGGCGGTGAAGCAAAATTGCCAATAAATACGGTGGACAAATTATTAAAAGCATTTAAAGACAAATTTATGGAAACCAGTTCCATAAATAAATTAAAACACGGAATGGTGTGCTTTGACCATTTAAAAAATTTAAGAGAATATCTTGATAATATACGCAATTTAGTAGAGGAAAAATGCGGAAGAGGTTCAGGACAACTGTATGAAAAAGTCATACTCACTATCTTTTTGCAAGGGCTATCCCCAAAACTATATAGAATGGTAATATCCAAAAATATTCAGACGTTGGATCTTGCAGTTCAGGAGGTAGATCGACTGATAGAAGTTGATCCGATGGTCACAAATCACAGTAAAGCAAAAATAAATAGCCAAGGCGATTCAAACGCGAACCTAATCTTCAAGAGCGATCAGGCGTCTCCCAATTTCTTTTCAAGGGATAACTCCCCAGTGCCACAAAGAAATAAAACGCAAGAACCCGCTAGTCAGAAAACAGTACGTTTTCAGCCTGTCAAAAAATCCAATTATAAAAATAACCACACATTCATAATATGCTATAATTACATTCAACCTCGGCACATCACGAGAGAGTGCTATTATGTTCCCAACCGCATGCGAAGAATTACTGTTGGCAGCAGGCAGAATTATGGCAAACATTTGTTCGGAAGAACAAAATTCAGCACCGGTGGTGCACTAGGCTATAGCCAGGGAAGATTGCGCCAATCAGTACCTTACAACGCGTACCAACCAATTTTGTATAACCCTCCTCCCAATAGCCAAATTAATTACCGATTTGAAAACCCAAACAAAAGCCAAAGCCAATATAATGCGAGAATGCTATATAGAAATCACGAAACTTTGACGACGGGAAATGAAAATTTTGCAAGCCAACGGCATTGGCAGTCAGCGCCAGCAAGCGGCACTGACGCAGGACATCCAAGTTACCATAATAATACCTGGCGAAAGCAGACAGACGAAAATCAATTAAATATGCCTACGGAATCTCATATGTCTGAATATCTATTACAGGCACCGACGTATGAAATAAATCGTCAGTGAAACGTTTCGGGCCCCTCAGAAATATAAATTGGACCCAGAGGTTGCCCAGAATATTTAATAGGTCCAAACTTATAGTAGTTCCGTCTTGTAGTGATAGTATTAACAAGTTACCTATATTTAATGATTTTTGTGTAGAAAACGTTTACTTTAAGGCTTTAGTTGACAGTGGAGCTACGGTCAATATCATGAGCTCATGCGTATTTAATATGTTGTCTCTGCATATTAGGCAACATAGAAATTTTAATAATCCCAATTTCACTAGCGTGACAGGGCATAAATTGAATGCCAGAGGTTCAATTTGCCTGTACGTAAAAAGGGACAATAGGATCCTTCTGACAAATTTATAATATGCGATAACTTTCCTTTCGAAGTAATTATCGGCCCAAATTTTTTAAGGTCTAATAGAGTACTATTAGACGTAGCGAACGGAAGGCTTGTCTACCTGGCTAAGGTAGGGGAAGAAATTTCTACCTTAAGAAATCGTAACAGAGGTTACGAAGACAACGTAACAGTAAACAAAATTTCTAGTAGTATAATGTCGCAATATTTTGAACCTCATGTCTCGCAAAAAGGACATGGCATAGATAGAAGTTTGTTCAATTATTCTGAGAGACATTGCAGAGATGAAGTAAATTTAAAAAACAAGGGTATTGAATCTGCAAAAATAAAAATAGGAGATATGCGACAGTTTAGATCAAACGAAATTAAGAAAATAGTGGAATTGTGGAAAAACATAGCAAAAACCAACGTGACGCCACAAGATGCCGCAATGGCGCAACATAGCGCCAGTATGAATCTAATAGACAATGAAAATAAAGAGAAATATTACGGATTCGCGATAAGGAAAACAAAAGTCCTTCCCAAAACGATGCAAAGAATTCAAATATCACAGATGATTGAACCAGTGGTTAGCAAATCCAAAATATGGTTTGCAACCCCATCTGAAATTATTGAAAATCTGCAATGTGAAGAACAGATTATATCTTACGACAAAGGAGAAGGTTTTATTTGGGTAACTAATAACCACGAAAATGATACAATTACAATAAAAAAGGAGACGTGTTTAGTTCAAATCCAAGTTTTGTCAGAGAATGATTTAAATACAACGGAAAATTCTAAAAGAAACCTAGTTAACGGCATTAAAACTTCAAATAACAAATATCCTTTAACTAAATCGCAATTTTTAAACAAATTTAATGTGGATCATATTACGGACTTGGAACTTAAGAAAAAATTATGCGAATTATTATGTAATTTTAAAGATTTATTTTCCGCATCTTAATATTAAATCGGACTAATACCATTTTATGAACACTCAATTTTAATGACTGGTAATCCCGTAGCAAAACAGCCATATCGTGTGCCGTATAAGCACAAGGAATGGTTAAAAAATAAAATCCATGAATTAGAAAAAAATGAAATCATACGCCCCAGCATAAGTCCGTAGAGTGCACCAGTGATCTTAGTACCAAAGAAGGAATGGTGATCTTAGACTTGTAGTAGATTATAGAACCCTTAACAAAAAAGTAGTTAGCGATAAATTTCCTCTACCAAGAATAGATGAAATTCATGACTCTATTTCAAGCAAAACAAAATTTTTACTTCTTTGGACCTTACCCAAGGCTACCATCAAGTGAAAATAGCCGAAAAAGATGTCCATAAAACTGCATTTTCAGCATCTGAATGTGGTTCATATGAATACTTAAGGGCACCATTCGGACTTAAAACAAGATCAAGCGCGCTATGTAGACCCCTATTACACCTGTTAAGAGGATTAAAGGATATCATTCACTTTGTTGATGATGTCATATGCAGAGGGGAAAACACTGAACAACACTTAGCAACATTAGCTAAGGTGTTCGAGAAATTCAGACAAGGCAATTTAAAATGCTGGCCTGAGAAAGTAAATTTATTTCAACCTAAAATTATATTTTAGGAGTAGTAGTAACACAAGGAGAGATATCCCCAGATCCTGATAAAATAAAATGTGTTGAAAACCTCAAGCCCCCCAGAACTATGAAAGAATTAAGGGGAATTTTAGGTCTTACTGCCCACTTTAGAAAATTCATGTGCGAGTACGCCCTAATTACCAAACTCCTTACGGAAATAACTAAAGGGAACTTCCATAATGTTACCTGGTTCTAAGTCGCTCAAATTTCTCTAGGCCGTCTCAAAACGCGACTCACTTCTGAACAGATTTTATCACTTCCTGATTTCGAAAACGGACAATTTGTGGTCACAACCGATGCTAGTTCAAAGGGCATTGGCCATATTCTTTCGCAAATAATTCCGGTAGAAAACCCTAATCCTCTAGAGGGAACGCCTAAACAAAAACAAATAGAAAAAGTTATATGCTATTCGAGTAGAACCTTATCAAAAGGCGAAAGTAGTTATTCCGCCACAAACTTAGAATTATTATCTATAATCCACTATTTGGACAAATTTAGACACTATTTAATTGGTAGAAAATTTATACTACGATCAGACCATAGAAGCTTGCAGTACCTGCGCACATTTAAAAACCCCACGGGCATTCTAGCTTGATGGATTATGAAAATCCAAGACCTAGATTACCAATTTGAATATTGAAAAGGTAAACAAAACGCAGCTTGCGACATTTTGAGTAGATACCCAGAAAATATTCCGTCGGAAGCTGAAGAAACTGAAGTTAACGCTATCAACACTAAGAGTAAACATAGACATAAGAAAAACAAAGTCAAACACACGGTAAAGGAGGATAAGGTTAACTATTGTCCACTGTCGTTAGAAAATATAAAAAGAAAGCAAAAAAAGAACGAAATGTGTTCAGCGCTTATTAATTATTTTGTGAATGACAATGTGTTACCGGATAAATTCAAAACTCTTAGAAAAGAGATAGATAATTTTTACTATGATCTTGATGAAGAAATACTATGTAGAATTGTGACTGCTGAGACAAATAGAAACCAAACCTCAATAATACCTGTATTACCACAAAACTTAATAGTGCCTGCATTTGAATATTTTAATTCGGATATAGGTGGACACTTAGGAGTAACGAAAACTTTCCATAAATTAAAACAATATTTTTAAGTGCCGTCGGCAATAACAAAACTTAAAGAATTTGTAAGTACATGCGAAGCGTGTAACTTAAGAAAAATCCCCCCCGCTTATCCTAATCCTCCATTGGGAAGGGTCCCGGTAGCAAAGTACCCCTTCGATATTGTCTCATTTGACCTATATTGAAAAAGTGGAGGCTTGCCTGTTTCCTACAGAGGCCATACTTGTTTTATTTCTGTTATATACCATTTTTCCGGATTTACTTTTGCAAAAGCATTAAAAAATCAAAGCGCTTACGCCACAAGTAAGGCGTTGGCGAAATTATTTTTACAATTTGGCGTTCCAAATAAAGTTTTAAGTGACAATGGAAGCAATTTTGTTTCAAAATTAACAAAAGACTTGATGAGTTTTCTTAATATAGAGAAAATGGTGACAGCTCCGTACCACCCACAAGCTAATGGTAAAATAGAAAATAGGCATAAAATATTTTTGAACTCATTAATTATTTATAAAAAAGACAATTGGAAAGACTAGAATAAATTCTTACCTTGTTTAACTAACGTAATCAACACCGCTTATCCAGAAAGAACCAAAGAAAATCCATTTTATTTACTTTTCGGTCGTGATTTTAGAATCCCGTATGATGAGATTATTGAATCTCGGCAGTATTATAATAACTCGGAGGATTACAAACAAGAATTCATAAATAGGATGAGGAAAACTTATAAAATAGTTAGGCAAGAGTTGGAAAAATGTAAAATAAACCAAGAGCTAAGAAACCAACCCAAAATCATGGGGAATATAGATTTCAAAGTAGGAGACTGCGTCTACCGAAAGAACGAAGCAAAAACGGAAGGTAAAAGACTTTCCAACAAATATTCTGGACCGTACAGAATAGTCAAAAAGTACTATAACGATTATACTTTTAAAATGGAAAACCCTGATAGTGGAAGAACTTACAAGGCGCATGTTAGCCGAATAAAAAGAGCCAAATTTCCAGAGAGATGGGTATCACATCCCTCCTCTACAGATTCGTCAGACGCAGAAAATGAGCCCCCTAAATCAAGATTGGCAGAGCTAAAACCCTTTAATTCCAAGCAAGACTATTTCGAGAATGAGAGCGTCGAGAAAAATTTCGAAGAATTTTTATCTATGAAAAATTTAGTTATTCCAAAAAAATCCCTAATACCAGTAAGAATAAAAATGCCAAAAGGCTCAAAAAGCTCATCATCAGAGAGCGCGGGAGAATTAGATTATACAATATCCCCAAAAACCCAATTTTTCCCCGATAGAATTTCGACCCCTTGTCCCCCCAAAAGATTTCCAGACGATATGGTTTCCCCTGCAACTCAAATAGAAAGGCCTCTGTCATTGCAGGAAGAATTAAACAGAGCTGTAGAAACCCCCAGTATTACTGTAAATAAAACTCCTCCCAAAGATTCAACTAAAACAAATCTGTGAGAAGCTATGAATTTAATAAATTTCCCCCTAAAAACGAGTCAAAGTACATTGCCCGAGAATAAAACTCCCAAGGATGACCAGTAAGGACAATACCGTGATATAACTGTGTCGAAGGTCAAGCCTAAACAGTGGACTTCATGGAGGGAAACCCTAGTGCAAAAAATGCCCCATCCGCCTGAGGACATGGCATTCAAACAGTGGAGGAACCCCGCAAAAACTCTTGATTCCTCCCAAAGCTCTCAAGAATCTTTCAAATCCCCCGAGTTGAAAACTCAAGGCAAGGACTTCCAGAGGAAAACCTTCTACTTTCAAGGGAGAAGAAATTTACGAAGTAATGGCAGGTGATACCTCAAGAAATGCCAACTCTAAAATGTCTATTCCGAAGTCATAGGAAACTAGTTCTGAAGAGTCCGACGGCGAACCAGAACATACGCAATTCAAAGAAATAGTTAAAGCAGAACCGATTTAAGCAGCCGCACACGCGAAAAAAACGAAATTAAAAGGGGAAGAATTTTTGAAAAAACAATAAAAAAAGTTTGATCTTATTTCGCAGGCAGGACCTAAAAATAAAAAACCGCAACAAAAACAGCAAAAAATAACGACCCGGTCAGGCAGAACGGTTAAAAAACCTGACCGATGGAAATATCCCTAATTAATGTAAAGACAAATTTCAAATCCCTTATGAAAATCAACTTGTGATCCACCATAATAAATTTAACAGTGTGCAAGTACAGTTAACCAAGTCAATATTAATGGAAAAAAAATAATACGAGTCATGTCAAAACATTTGTGATCAGAGAGAAAGGCCCAAAGTAGGAAGCTCGTGGTCGACTGAGAACGACAAGTGGTGTTGGACCACGTTTTGTGGGAAGCCTGGGGAGGAACTCAAGGCCCTTGCAGATTTTAAGTTGTTGAGTTTTGGCGGTCCCCTCGTATTTTCTATGAAAAATCGACCCAGGTCCTAACAAAGATTGATGTCATCAAAAACAAAACAAAAAACTACCAGTACAGAAGCGTCTAATTATGAGCTGATCATGTTCGTATACATGAACTGGATCATAGGGATCATGAATTCCGTTCCCTGGGATCCAGTTCATATTTATGAACACTATCATGATCTCTGTTCCAAGAGAAACTATTGGTCCTATACCTGTACATGATCGTGAAGTGTTCTAACTGTGAGCATTTTCAGACCATGACAATGGAGTCAAAACCTATTCAAAAGGCGATAATTTATACTGAGTTCATTAGCATAATGAACGCGAAGGAAAACATTATATATTTGGCAGCGATATCAGTCATGGAAGAACAAGGAAATCAGATATATGCGAAAGAATGGGATTTAACCTACAACCTTAGATGGTATGCACCCCACAATAATAAGTATAGTTTAGCACTCGCGAATACCCCCAAGGATCGTCCGGCTAGAGGGGAAGTCAAAACAAAATATAGGAAAAGAAGTGCGAAACAACTTGGCTGTTTACAATTATTGATAAGATGCCTACAAAAGAACCTCAATATCAAGTATTTCTATTCCAAGGGACCCACTCAAACAGACCTTTTACTTCTCGATAAATGCAGAGCCCCCAAAATTTGCTATAACCTCGAAAAAAATCTCCAATGTGTCAAATATGAAGGCATACATCATCCTTTAGCGGAAATTCAATATTACAAACAATTTTGATTTGACCCTAAGTCTGAAGAATACAAAACCCTTGATAGTAAATTATGTCTGAAACGTATGAAAACATACCAAAGAAAAAGAGACGCCTATAAAAATAATAACAAGAAAATTAAGAGAAGATTCTTAACTCAAAACTACCTATTAGTACGTACATGTGGAAGAAGTTAACCCCATATATACAAACTATGTTGTCTTAGCGCAGATAGTAATTATGTTAGGTCTAAACAAAAAATAGGATAATAGTGTAATTATGTGCTACACATTTACTTATTCATGTGTTTCTTACTCGAAAAATATAATGCAAAATTAGACTGTATAGCGATTATTCGCTACGCTTTAAAGTTATATCTCAACCTATTATAGTTGCATATCACAATCAGAATAAAGCTTGGAACTCCTAACTTTACTTTCCTAACCTATCTAATCCTAAAATATTTATTCTGTTTTACGCCTACAAATCAGTTTTCTTTTGCCAATGCCACAAAATGGTTACAAAATAAAAAATAACCCAAGTTAAAAATTAAAGTGCCTTTGAAAAAATACAATAGTAACAAAGTAGTAAACAAATGAATTTTGTAAAAAATGGGTAAAATTAATGATAAATTAATTCTAGAAACAAACAATAAGATGAGGCTTAAGAATATCATCATAATCCTTGTTGTTTACGCAGTGGCCCAAGATATTGTAAAACATGGAGTAATATTCAAGCATGAAAATTCATTGCTAGTTAGCCATGACGAATGGAAGATCTTTATGAAATTGGACCCCAAACCCTTCGAGACCTTGTTTCAACAAGTAACAAGACTAGAAAAAAAACACGAATGAACTCAAAGAATCGATATTTCAATTCCCTAGATCGAACAAAGGAGTACAGGCCAGTAAAATAATGCACAGTAAAGATAATAAAGAGTTTCCAACTTCAGTTGTCCCCAAACTAAAATCAAAATTCGTAATGAGATGACTTTGATGAAAAAAGGACAGAAATTGACAAGTCACTTGGAACAAGCACTAAGGAAGACAGAAGGAAAAGATTGGCGGATAACATTGAATACTTATCGAGAGACGTTGCTAAAACAAAATCAATACAAAACCCTAAATTACTGACTACAAGAAAAGGAAAACCTTATGATGGAAATTACGCAATGATAGACGAACAACAATTACCCAATCTAAATGAGAAAAGTGCCCAAAAAGTTTCAACTCATCAAGCCTACTTAATACTATATAGACAAAGACTACAAGCCTTATTTGAATTATTGAATACGGAAATACAAAAATTAAAACAAAGTACCACGAAGATGTTCGAAGTATTCTTTCGAAGAAATAAATACCGTAGGTCTACAGGCCTAATTCCCATCATCGGAGAGCTCACCTCCCACCTGTTTGGTTTGGCAGCGGAGGAAAACCTTAAAAGCCAGAGGGAAAGGGTAAGAAAGCTGAATACTGCTATGAAAGTAACATTACATGTTCAGGAGGTACAAGCCAGTGTAGAAAATTACCAGAGAGATAAAATTGAAATGATATCTAAGAGAATCTCAAAAACTATAAACGTAATGAATTATTTAAGGAACGAGGTGGACCGCGTGGTGATAGACGCGAGCTTTACCATGGTATCACTCGATACAATTACCATGTCACTACTAAATTTGGCGACAGATGTTAGCAAGTTCGGGTTCGCATTATTTGCCCTCACGGGAGTGAACTTTGTCCTACGACCTAGTAGATCCTTCTAGCCTAAAAAATATGTTAGACAAAATAAAAAAGCACCTAACGTTTGGTTTACATTTACCCGTAGAGCCAGAAGTATCAAATTTATTCCTTTACTATACTAAATTAAAGATCCGTGTCAAGGAAACAAATGAACAATTATTGGCAGTGGTAACAATTCCATTGAGAAATCAATAGTCTGTTTACGACCGGTACAAAATTTCGACCTTCCCTGCTAACATAAAGAAGACGAATTCATTTATGACTATCACGCCTGAAGTAGAGTATTTGCTTGTTGATCAAGATAGACGAAAATACGCCCTAGCCAATCCACCAGACTTAAAAGAGTGCGTACTATTCAAAAACTTAGTATGCCAACTTACGTTACCTATTTATAATGTCAAGTCTGGATCCTGTATGTTAGATATATTTTTGAAAGACACCCAACAGGAAGAAACACCGAATTCATGCGAAGCCGTAATCAAAGTACTAAGCGAGAAATATTCATACACCTTAGAAATGATCTTTGGTTATTTTCTGTTCCAAGAGAATCTGTTGGAACTTTTTCTTGTTATAATAATACAGAAAGAATAGACCCAAGTTAGAAAACAGAATTACTGTTACAAGATATGGGTACGATAACCATAAAACAAGGGTGTCGACTCGTAACCAAAGAGTCAACTGTCCGAACGCCGTTAATTACCACGAGCACAAAGATAATAAGTCCCAAAATAACCAACTTCAAGGCACTTAACCTGTCGTACACTATTCCCAATATAGAAAACGAAGAAATGAAAAACTCGATATGGTCCAAAATAGAAAAGAATAAAGGGACAATAAGGCTTACAAAAATAAGAGAAGCATCAGATGCCCAGATTCCCCTATTTACACATGAAGACCATAGATTAACATATGTGGATAATAGATAGGGATTTTTCTCAACGGATTTCTGGTGGAACATACTATTGGCCGTATGTTTCGTAATTGCGACTTCCCTGACCATAAGAACCCTATTGAATTTTAATTACGGAAAAATCCTGAGCCTAAGAAGGCGAAAACCAAGAGAAGAACACGGAGAAACAACTGAAATGCAGAGGTTAAACCCGGAACCCCATGCGACCGCCTAAGCCAAGAAAAAGGGAAGACATCAGAAAACGAGTGGGTATAGAGGTCTCCACTCGTCCTTGCTATGTCTTGTTCCATCACTGTAAGGTTGTTTACGTAAAACCGTGTGGTTATGACGCTGCAACATGCGTTTCTTAAACAGCACAGACGTGGGTGAACAATACAGGCATGAAATATGTTGTAAAATTATACCTCAAAATTAATCATGTAGCATAAACTCTGTTTAAATGATTATTTTAAATCTAATATAAAATTAGCAAAGTATTGAAAGAAGTTAAAATAAAGTGTATGTAGTAGTGTATATAAGAAATCATAATAAGAGACCACACTTAAAGTTAAAGAATTAATCTTTTATATCGTCGTTAGGCTATAACAACTTAGAAGAAACTTCTATGTATTGAATTTCCCAATGGGAAATTTACATATATTTCCACCAACATGATTAAAGTTTCGTTTTGTGTACTAATACTAGTGTATTTATTTAACTCTATCTCGTAGCGTAAAATTCATGTACCCAATCGATACGTGACTTATTTGTACTATGAGTATTTACTTTAAAGAACGTGTGATTCTGTCTCGCTATTTTTATTACAGGAAGTGGATTGACATATTGGATATCGAGCATTACAATGAGTTGTCCAGTGCAGATACAACCTAGTAGCATCTATTTTCATCATACCTCAACCAACGAAGAGTACTCACCATAGACTCCAGCCAATTTTCATCCCAGCTTCGACTACGAAAATTACAGTTACATTTTGATCATTGTTTCCTCTACCATGAACCATATTACGTATCAGGTAACATTATATTTGAATCTCAGTATCCAGTGCATTATCGAACTATTTAATCACATAAATTCTGAGAACCCCATCGACCAGTACAAGATATAAGTACATAAATATCGCCTTTGATAATCATTATGGACCCATATACCATATGACCCTATAGTTATGATATTTGATGATCCTGAAAATTATTTATATGACGCAGCTTCACGCGTCGAACCCTTTCGACCATCTCTTGGAATCCATCTTATCCCCTCTGTGTGGAAAGTTCATATCTCTGTTATCCCATAAATGTTACGAGATAATTTTGAGATAATAAAATGATATATTTAAAATACAAAGAATAAAGTTCCTTCTTTCTAAAGATAATTCCGACGTCCTCTAATTAAGTTTAAATCCAGTTTCAAAAAGAAAGAAAAGTCCTTAGTCAGCAAAGAGAAAAAATTGCAGTTAGCCTCTGACAAAGAACGGCGCTATCCAGCTTTGGATTTCGCTAAGATAGTGGACAATAAAAAAGATGCTACACACAATATTTCTAAGGAAGTTTAAATTATAAGAGCCGTGTGAACGTTTGAATCAGAAATAATTAAGACAGATTATTGGACGGAGGGTTTGGCCCGCCTGAGGACTTAGGCCAATCGTGGGGTAGCTCCCACGGTACATGATCAGGACTCAGAATATATAGTAAAGAAAAGTGTTTTTCGTGCTTTCATTGTTATTGAGAGAAAATAAAATGTGTAGCCATATAAATGTGACCTCTTTTCCTCGAGCTATCTGGAGATCAGATTCCCTGGGACCGTACCTTGGAGATCTGCGAACTAATTACCTGTCGTTAGACTAGATACAGACATATAAAATGAAATAAACACAGGTAAAAAGCAATAGATTTATTGAGACTTACATATTTAGGTGAACAGCAGTGGGTCACTTCAAATGACAACAACGGTGACTGAGATAACAACAATGATAGAATTGCAAAGCTTGAACGCCAAAATAATTCTGTCAATCATGATGAGGGCACGAAAAACACTTTTCTTCACTATATATCCTAAGTCCTGATCATGTACCGTGGGAGCTACCCCACGATTGGCCTAATTCCTCAGGCGCGCCAAACCCTCCATCCAATAATCTGTCTTAATTATTTATGATGATTCAAACGTTCACATGGCTCTTATAATTTAAACTTCCTTAGAAATATAGTGTGTAGCATCTTTTTTATTGCCCACTATCTTAGCGAAATTCAAAGCTGGATAGTGCCGTGCTTTGTTTGAGGCTAACTGCAATTTTTTCTCTTTGCTGATTAAGGACTTTTCTTTCTTTTTGAAACTAGATTTAAACTTAATTAGAGGAAGTCGGAATTATCTTTAGAAAGAACTAACTTTATTCTTTGCATTTTAAATATATCATTTTACTCACGACACATATTAACTTGTTGATGGCTCCGTACCACCCACAAGCTAATGGTAAAATAGAAAATAGGCATAAACTATTTTCGAAGGTATAAATACTTAATACGTTCGAAAATATTTTATGCCTATTTTGGGTGGCGCCGTTCTTTTATCGCTACAATTTCCAATGAGGGCTCCTTCAATTGAATCAGTGGAGCATTGGGTGTGGCTTCTATACACGCCACCCACAGAACATCATTCAATTGGACATTTTAATCCAATTACAGATATTAGTAGGGTTTTAAGTGAGGGTAAACAACGGGGTGGTGTATGTTATTACTGTCCAACATGCCTCTCAAGATTTCGCTCTGATTTAAAGTTAAAGCATCAAATGAAACACCGTGAACGTCATGGATACCAGGTTGTGGAAACGGTAAGCGGAAATAGAGCGATCTTACGTTTTAAGAATTTCCAAAACACGCTCCTACAGAGCAATAAGATCGCTTTAGACTGCGAGGCCCGACTCACAGACGCGTAAGATTCATCAAATCCAAATCGTGTTAAAATACATGAAGCCATAGGGGTCTCTTACGCTCATGCGCAACGAGATTCCAATAATACGATGTAATAAGATTCCAATAAGTGCTGGATGTAGTTGAGATATTGGGCGGCGGCAAAGACTGCATGCGCTCGGCATTGGTCAGTCTAATCAAAACAGTGAACGGTGCAGTTTCGCGCCTTCGTTACACAAACTATCCTATGCTCCTATCACCACATGACAGATTGGCCATTGAAAATCATAAAATATGTTGGCTTTGCACGTGGGAATTTGAAGATGGTATTTGGAATGGGGAAAGAGGAAGGTGATCGACCATAATCATTTGGGGAAGGAAATTACATCGGGGGGGAGTAACTTTAGAGGGGTTGCACATCAGTCATGCAATTTAAACGTTGGACAGCAATATTTCCTACCTGTTTTTATACACAATTCCAATTACGACTTAAAGTTTGTTCTACCGGCGTTGGCCCGCATTGCCAAGGGTGGAGTTGTAGATAAAGCATGAATAGATGGTTCTTTTTCATATAATATCATACCCAAGTCCTAGGAAACGCTACTGCTGCTAGAATTTACGCAATAAACAGTTGACAGGGGTAAAACATACTTAATTTAAATCAATTTTTTAGACTCCTTCACCTTGTTTTCACAGTCCTTAATCCAATTGATTCAGGTACATTTAAGTGAAAAATTTAAAATCTTCCCCCTCCTCAAGCAGCACTTCCTCGATGATGAAATGTATTATCTATTAACGTGTATTGACATATATGCATATGATTATTAAAAATCTGCCTCGAAACTATATGAGGTTTCATTGCCACCCATTGAAACTTTTTACAATTCTCTTACTGAGAGTGAATGCACCACTAGTGAATATGACTTTGATAAGGGGGTTTGGGCAAAGGGGGGATGTAAACATGGGTGGGATTTTTGTAAACTATACTTGGCCAGTGACTTACTCACTCTTCGACATTGTGGGCAAAAATACGGATAAAATCTATGGGGAATTTGGGTTGGATTTAGGTTGTTATTTTTCCACTCCTCATCTGGTGATGGACTTGATACTTAAAATCAGCAAAGAAGAACTAGGTCTGATTGCCGATGTTGATCAGCATCTGTTTGTAGAGAGATCAATGAGGGGTGGGTATTTTTTTCACGGGGATCGTATCATGAAAACTGATCCGACAGGACAGAACACCGATTAAAAGTCGGACGCAGTTTTTTTTGGATATGAATTCTCTTTACCCATCGGCAATGTCTCACTACTGTTTGCCTTGTGGCAATTATAAATGGCTTGACAATCCATGTGCTTCGAATTTCCGCGACATTGCCAGTGTTGAGGAGAATGGGGCACAGGGGTTGTTTTTTTAAATTGACGGTGAAATACCCATGGAAATCCATGACTCGGTAAAAGACTTGGTTTTTCCGTGCATAAATAGACCGGTGGGTAGGGACTCTCTGAACCCCCTAGAATTTGTCTTTATTAGAGGATGGAAGTATATACTGGGTACCCTCAAAACAAAAACTAATCGCTGAACTCAATCCGAAACAGAATACCTAGTTCATCCCGTTCTTTTGTAATGGATGTTGTTCATTGGTCTTAAAGTTAGAGAGATTCTTAGAGCCCTCAAACTTGATCAAAAGCCTCACATAAAAACATTTTTTGACACCTTTGTCAGTAAGCGTTCATAAGTGAAAACGAAAGTTAAAAAAGAAGTCTATAAACTCATTTTGAACTCAGCTTTCGGTAAAAATGTGCGAAAGTGTACGAAACAGAAGTCGATTTGACATTGTAACCAATTCCAAAGATTGTGCTCGAATCATTGCGGATCCAAACTTCACATCGTTCACAATTATAGACTCTAATATGGTGCTCCTAAATCGCAAGAGAATAAACATTGTTTTAAACTAAAATATTGCAGGCGGGAGTGCAATAACTGAAATATCTAAAAAACTCATGTTGTCATTTTATTATAATGTATGGAAGGTACAGTGACCGATCGAGGGACAAGTTAAACTGTATTACGGGGACACTGATTCATTCCTGTTAAAATTCAAAACTGAAAATTTATCGAATGATTTGGAAAATGGCGAGTACATTAGCTCACGAATGGACTACACTAATTGGGATGAATCCCGCTATCCAGAGCTAGTGCAATACCAGGCCCCAAATCAATTGTTAATGTTAAAATCTGAAACGGGTAGCGATCTGATATCCAGTGGTGTTTTTGCTGGTCCGAAGGTATACTGTGTGGAACCACACAACAAGTATATAAAACAAGCTTGCAAGGGGGTACCTAGACACTTTGTAAAAAATAATTTCACTATGAGAGTGTATAGAAACCGTGCTGAAATTAATTTTGTCACAATGGTGAAAGTTAAGTGGATTCATTATTTACAATTTAAAAACTATACAGTTAGAATTGAGAAAACGTCATGTCAACAATGTCAAACAAAGTCTATGCACTTGAAGATGGTGTGAAGGTACTACCACACGGTCACTATTTAATCTCAGACCGAGTTGAATGTGTAGAGTACAGAAAACAACTCTGTCTACAAAAATTAACTTAAATTCATTTAAGTATAAATTGGGTGGGAGGGTTTTTTTTGGGGTGATGGGTGTTTTTAAATTCTTTTTTTTATCACAAACAATTTTCAATGTGTGTATGCAAGGCAGAGCAATTTCCACTATTTAATGCCCCCCACCGGCCCGCCCCGCCCCCGGCCCGTCGCAGCGGGCCCCGCGGCGCTTCCCGGCCCGTCACTTCGGGCCCCGCGGCGCTTCCCGGCCCATCGCAGCGGGCCCCGCGGCGCTTCCCGGCCCGCCTTAGTGGGTCTCGCGGCCCTTCCTTGCCGCCACAGTGGCCGCCCCCGGGGGGACCCCATTTAAAATTTAAAATGTTGTAAATAAAAGTGTGTAATATTATTTTAAGTGTGTGTGCATATTCTAAGAAATGTTGTATATTTTTTTTTTAAATAAATTAAAAAAAAGTGTATTTATTAAAGTATTTTTTCTAGTACTTATGTAAATGTTGTATTTTTTATTATAAATAAATTTTTAAGAAAAGTGTATTTTTTCATGTTTAATTTTTTCATGTTCAATGTAGTATTTATAAAGTGCTGTTACTTTTATGCGTATAATAAAAGAAAATATGATTCTTTATTCGTCTTCTTCTTCTCATTATTCTTGAACGGAGTAGTGGTAGTAATAGGGAAATTATTTAGTCATTAGACAACTATAGTCTACAGTTAGTTGTCTAGGTGAACTGTTGAAGTGAACATGTATCAATTTAAAACACCATTCAGATCGTTTCTGTGTGGGCCGTCACTCTCAGACAAAACAACACTCTTAACTAAAATAATTAAAAATTGCGGTAAAATGTTTGTGGAAAAGCCGAAAAAAATCTACTATTGTTACAGTATTTGGCAGGAGTCATATAATAAAATAAAAGCAATTGACACGGCCGGATTAGTGCAGATACAATTCATACAGGGACTTGATGTTTTCAGCATTATTGAACCAAACTCTTGGCTGATTATTGACGATCTGGCTGAATCTATTGAACAATGGTCCCAGGAATGGCTACAACTGTTCACTCTTCGCTCTCATCATGAACAGATTTCCGTTACTCTGGTTCTACACAATCTCTTTCATCAGAGCAAATGTACGCGAACACTTTCTTTCAAGTGTATCTACTACATCATCTAGATAATTATTCATGATTCTAGCGCACTAATAACTCCCAATAAGCAGATATACTCCGGTGTCCCCAAGTTCATACCTTCAAAATACAATTAGGCAACTAATGAAGCCTAAGGTTACATCCTATTGATTTTTAATCAGAATACACCCGAGGATCTGCGTGTGTTCACAGATATTTTTGACAATGAAATTACAGTATATCTCCCAGTGAACACTAAAAAAGGCTATTAGTTGCTATCTTGACACTGAAGAAACTACATGAAAATAGACATTTATTTTCATTTCTATGCACTTCAAAACCCTCGTTTAGGAAAGCCTTACTCAAACACGGTATTGACAATGATTTCATTAATCTAATATCTGAACTTTGTTTAAATTTGACCGAGGGCAATGTACAACTGCCAGAAGTAGTTACGCAACAGGTAAAGCAACATCATTCCATTGTACGTACATTGGCCTCTAATAAGAAAGGAAAGAATTTTAAAAACAAAACGTCTTCTTCAGGCGGGTGGTAGCTTATTCACACTTTTACTGACGATAATTGCAGGACTTGTAAACAGTTTTCTCTAGAGATAGAATGGCAAAACCCTATAAATTGACTCCAATAGAACTCGCTCTCTCACCCGTGGAACACTTTGAGAACAATCTGAGTAAATCAATTGACAACGAGAATATTGAGGATGATAAAATCGGCTTTTACTTCAAGATAAAACTCACCGAGTGGATAAACATAAGCCACGTGGTACGAAGGCCTCTGGTATTGACCACAAAAAAGAATCATTGCCTCGGGATTCTGCTGCTGCTAGAAAAAAATCGAATAAGAATGAATTAGACTAAAGTGTGTTGAAGTTTATAAATATAGTGCCCAACTAATATCTTGAACACATTGCACGACTCCTAACTTATCTCATGGAAAGTGGTCAAGATCATATTCAAGTTGATAGCAATGGGAAAGGGACTATAATTCAGGGCAAGAGCTATAATCTACATGATTTAATCTATGATATGGTTACAACTCGTAAAGGACTATTATCATTTGACTCTCATCTATACAACTTTCTAAATACATTAAACCTCCCCAAAAGCCTTATTAGCAATAGACAAATTCTAAAAAAAATAAATGAACATGCACCCTCGTCATCATCAACAACAACAACACCATTCAAATAAGAACATGAAGAGGAAGAAGAAGAAGAAAATTTTAAATCAATCTTGGAAAATACTACCACACCTAGTGGAAACTTGACAATGGTAAGGAGGAGGGGCTCAACATTTTTACCTATAAAAAAGCCAAAACGTATCATGTCACTACCACCCCCATCGCCAACCACAACTAGTATATAAATGGGTAGCGGACGCTACACTACGCGTTTAAGTTCAAAATGGTTGAAGTTCTGAAAGGTGTCCATGAAAATATTGGTGAAGCGGGGAGTTTAAGGTCCCCCGTTACTTTTCAAAGTTACTGGGGTTCACATTACAAGTTTTCAAGACTACCTACAAAATTAACTCAGTTACACTCTGCACAGGAATCATAGACTTCGTGCTAATCATTATCGAAAAACTAAAGCCTTTTTCCAATTGCATATAATGCAAGCAGATCTCCTAACTCTAGATGAGATTCAAAAACGTCACAACACACCGTACAAGTACATTCTACTTGCAATTAGTGATTATAGTCGTTATGCATATGCAATTGCATTGCGGTCAAAGAGAGGCGTTGAAGTTGCTCAGGCTATAGAAAGTATTCTCGAACAGGATCTGTATACAAAAATTCAGACGGATCGTAGTATTGAATTTATTTACCCCCGTATTCCAAAATTATAAGGGAAAAATAGTACACTGCCCTATTGTAGTCATAGTCATACAAATTCTGTTTTGGCAAAACGATTGATGAGAACTCTTCGAATTTCAATTTCAAGATATTCTACATTTAAAGATACTTATGTTTTTATTGATGATTTAGATAAAGTCATGTTGATCTAAAATCAACGACCGGATCGATCACTGTCTAACTCAACCCCGTTCATCATTTTAATCATAATACAGTTGACACCTATCTTAAACAATATTTCAATTAAAGGTTTGTCAAGAAGAAGAAAAAATTCAATGTTGGTGATACAGTTCGAATTAATAGAAAAACTAATGTTTTTGAAAAAGGGAATTACTTGTGGTCCACAGAACTTTTTAAAGTGGCAAAGATCTTAGACAATAAACCCTTAACCTTTCGTTTGCACGATACCAAAGATGAAGAGATTCTCGGCGGCTTTTATGACTATGAACTACAGAAAGATTAAAATAATACTGAAATCTATTAAATTGACAAGATATTAAAGAGTCGTGCTCACATGGATAAGACACAATTACTTGTTCGGTGGCCTGGATACAAACCCAATTTTGATTTTTTGACCAGTGTTGAAGATATTGACAATATCAAATTAATTCAATGTAGGATATAAGCTCAACCTTTTCGATACTCTCTACAACGGCTTCAGTAAGACAAGTGATTTTCGGACGAGATTCTCCCTCGTCATCAAATTTGATGGTACTTTTAAAGTGTCTCTTGTTGCTTATATTCTCAAAAATACATTTGAAATCCTGATAAAAGATTGTGTGCGTGGTATCAAGGTTAAACCTTTCGATCTGTCACTTGTTGTTGACAAAGAATGGGTTGAGATAGTCAAATCTAGCAAACACTCACAGGTCAAATTAAAATATGTTGAATATCATCGTATGACCGATTTGGCTCATACGATTAATAAAAGAATCTCACAACTTAGGAAAGGTAAAGTCTATATTGATTATTCATTAGAAAATGATATGATTTTAACTACGTCAACTGTTGACCCTGAGACCCTTATTATTAAACATAATCTGAGGGACGTTCTCGGCTTTCAACAGAATGTTATAAATGGTAAGAACACTTGCTACATTTATGGGATGTATCAAGTTACTTTGGACGATCATTCAACTGGTTGCACTTTGAACTCATGCATATTTCTCTATGTATCCTTTGTGGAAATATCAAGAGTTGGTCATTCAAATGTCCTCCTCCTACATGTTCTTGAACGAAAAACAACTCATGAACTTGTTCATCACTATAATATAAAGCATCTTCAGTATGGTCCTTTAAATACTTCGTATTTGGAACTCTGTCAGTTATCACTAAGCAGTGAATTGGGGGGTAATCAAGCAACAACAAAAGGTATAGCAGTGGTTACATGTCGTTTTTGACCCTTATTCAATCACACCAGCATCATCACCTAAAATGAACAATACAAGAATGTTATTTGTCTTTCCTAATATTATTTGCTGTATTATTGTTTTGAGTCCATATCAAAAAGGCAATGGATTGGACTAATGCAAGCGGCATACTACAATGTCTGGCTATGGTCTTGCTAGCTCGTTTTCTAGGCTATTTTGTTTTGCACTACCCCTTGCCGGAAAATATTTTGTACCTGCTACATCAAATTTTACTGCCTCAACACTAAAGGACTGGGGGTCTGGTAAGAACTTCCACGAGAGTTCTAAAGAAAATACCAGACCTTAAGAAAAATTCACTAGTGAGCAATGACAATATTAGAAAAATGGGAAGCGATTCAAAAGAATGCTTGTGTATCAACCATTCATTATTCTCCAACCCAGGTAGCAAGCAAAGGACATCAACAAGAACTTTGTGGAATAAAACAAAGAAGACCAATAAGCAGAAGAAGAAAGAAAAAGATTACTATAACAAAGAAGGATTTGTTCTCTTAAGATGACTTATCCCCCCCACAAGGAATCATAAACATCAAATAATTCCTCATTGAATCTATTCAATACTTGAAATGTAGATGCCAGTGGCAAGTATGGCTACTATGAACAATTTCAACCCCAACAACCCCTCTCGGAAAATATACACTTTCAAATATTTTCCAATGAAGACTATTTTATTGATTCGTCATCAACATATATTGATTTAAATGTTGCGGTGAAGAAAAAGCCAGATAATACAACTCCAACTGTCGCCAATGGTCTCTCCTACGAAAACTGTATTCTACAAAGCCAGTCCAAATAAATTAATGTATTCGCTAGTTGAAACATCGGT